>NW_007361028.1:473222-513622 GCF_000149035.1 Colletotrichum graminicola M1.001 | reverse complement strand
GTCAAGACTTCATGCCTCAAGTGCTGGGAAACGTTTGATGTTGGGTATGCCATTGACCGGCACTATTTATTCAGCGAGCCCCCTCCCTTCAGAGTAGTTGGATCCGCGCTTCTACGCAGAACGTTTATAGTAGAAGCCGTTTACGATATACAGTTTGCATTGATGGTCGTGCATCCCGGGGGCGACGGCCTTTCTATAGAGTTTCTGGTAATCTTGACGCCCTGCTCTCTAGCAAGTCCAGCTGGGTGTCCGTAAGCGGGCTCGAGAGGAATGATTGCCCCACAGGTGAGTCTCTCTCTCTCTCTCTCTCTCTCTCTCTCTCTCTCTCTCTCTCTCTCTCTCTCTCTCTCTCTCTCTCTCTCTCTGCACCTCAACCCAACCACCAAAGATTGCCGACGGCCACCGTCTCCCTCGCCCACCGGATGATCCCCGACATGCCTCATCTCCCCCCGCCACCTCCCCAACACCGCCCAATCACGTCCCCCGTCCCAGCCTCCACGCTCCGATAAGGAAGGCGCACAACACGTTGCCCGCGGCGTCTGTCCGACGATCCCGTCACATCAATCCCCCCCCCCCCCCCTCCCTCTTCTCCCATTACGAGCATGCGCTGCGACCTCTCACCCGCAACTCCGTATCGGCACCGGGCTCCCCATTACCAAGCAGGGCCCATCCCCCTCCCCTTCCGACTCCGAAATGCGGCCTGCCTTCGGGCAAAGCCTGGGGGGGAAGGGACGAAGAACGGTTTCACACGGCCGTTATCGACGCACTGCTACCCACAGCGTGCTCCTTTGCAGATAGACATGTCACCATACCTCCTCCTATCTCGGCCGGCTGGGGGAAGCTTCTCCTCCACGACTCGCACCCAATCGTCCCCCCCCAATTGGACAATCAGCGCGGGCTGATACCACCTTTGCTGCATCTGTAGACCCGATAGCTATCACGCAATGCCGGGACCAGTGTTCGTGTGATGCTGGGCGCGCTTCGCATCCTTACAAGAATGACGTCTTCCTCGATACTGCTGTGCAAAACCCTCCCCTCCCCCGATCTCTCCGGTGACCGTTCCGTCGTGCCCGACCTACCTGCGGGAAAACAGAGGTCAAAGGTGTAGTCCGAATAGCTTCGCGAAGCAACGCCCATCGAAAAACCTCAAATTTCACAAGCCGTCGTCCCCCGCCCCCCTCCCCAACCAGCCGAGGCCTCAGCCAACCTGCCCAAGATGCGCTCCCAAACCCTCCTCGCCTTCCTCTCGTCGACCGCCCTCGCGTCCGCCAACTCCCCCTACTACCCAGAGGAGCAGGTTCCCTTCGCCGCCGCCGCCGACGTCGGTGCCGACACCACATCCGACTTCAAGTGTGACCTCCCGCCAGTCGTGAGCCCCTCCGACGGCCTCCCCTCCGCCAAGGACCTCTTCTCCTCCCCCGAGGCCATCCGGAAACAGGTCGAGCGCCACGCCGCCATCGTCCGCGTGCCGTCAATCTGCTACGACGACCTCGGCGACTTCGACACCGACAAACGCTGGGACGTCTTTTACGACCTGCACCATGTCCTGAAGAAGACGTACCCCGTCTTGTAAGTCCTCCCTTTCTCCCTCTCTTTCTCTCCCTCTCTCTCTCCCTCCCCGCTCAGGTACAGCAACCCATCACTCCGACGGGGGAGGGGGAAAAAAGAAGAAAGAAATAGTGAAGGAGAAAAAGGAGAAGGAAAAAAGCCTCTGACAAAAAAAAAAAACCCGCCGCTCAGCCATGACCGCGCCGAGCTCGTCAAGGTAAACACCTTCGGCCTCGTCTACACCCTGCGCGGCTCCGACCCCTCCCTGAAGCCCCTCCTCCTCGCCGCCCACCAGGACGTCGTCCCCGTCGCCGACGCCGCCACCTGGACCTACCCGCCCTTCTCCGCCCACTTCGACGGCGAGTGGATGTGGGGCCGCGGCGTCTCGGACGACAAGAACTCCTTCACCGCCCTCCTCTCCGCCCTCGAGACCCTGCTCTCCGGCGGCTGGTCCCCCACCCGCACCGTCATCCTCGCCTCCGGCTTCGACGAGGAGTGCTCCGGCAGACGCGGCGCCGGCCACATCGCCACCCACCTCGAGCAGACCTGGGGCAACGACAGCATGGTCCTCGTCCTCGACGAGGGCGGCATGGGCCTGCAGCAGCTCGACGACGGCACCCTCTACGCCCTCCCCGCCGTCATGGAGAAGGGCCACGTCGACGTCTGGCTCGACCTGCACGTCATTGGCGGCCACTCCTCCGTCCCCTTCCCCAACACCGGCATCGGTATCGCCTCCGAGATGGTCGTCGCCCTCGAGGCCCACCCCTACTCCCCCAAGCTCACCACCGGCTCGCCGCTGTACGAGCACATGGTCTGCCAGGCTCGCTACTCGCCCGACGCCCAGCCGCGCATCACCGAGCTGCTCGAGGAGGGCGACCTCGACGCCCTGGCCGCCGAGCTCGTGGCCATCGACCGCCCGACGCACTACCGCCTGCAGACCTCGCAGAGCGTCGACTATTTCCAGGCCGGCCAAAAGATCAACGCCATGCCCGAGAAGATCCGCGTCGGCGTAAACTACCGCGTCGCGCCTCAGAACAGCATCCTCGAGATCCAGCACAATGTCGTCGGCTACGTCAGCGCCATCGCCAAGAAGTACGGCATCGCCGTCAAGGCCTTCGAGGGAGACGAGGACTACCAAGAGTACGCGAAGCGGCACGCCACGAAACTCGGGTCCGTCAAGGAGCTGGACGACGCGGTGAAGCCCCTGTACGACGTCGACTACAACGGCACGCTGTATCTGAGCCGCACCCAGGCGACGCAGCCCGCCCCCATATCTCCGACCAAGGGTCCCGTCTGGGACCTCTTCTCCGGGACGCTGCAGTCCACCTTCGCGTTCGACGGCGGCAGGGTCGTGCCTGTCGGCGAGCTTATGACCGGAAACACCGACACGAGACACTACCTGAGTAAGTCAGACACGATTTGCGCGTGCCAGCTAGAAGCGAGCGTGAGGGAGCTGACCGCGAATAGGCCTTACGCGCAACGTCTACCGCTTCGTGCCCATCCGAAACGGCGCGACCCTCAACGCCCACACCATCGACGAGAGGATCAAGATCAGCGCACACATGGAGATCTTGAGCTTCTACTACGATCTGATCCGCAACTTCGACTCTGCAGACATTTAGCGCAGTATGCCAGCTTCTTCCGCGAACCATGTATGCACACCATCTGTTGCAGCGCGTCAGTCACGCGCTCCAAAGCAGTAACTCTTTCAAAAATCAAATCAAGGATAACGATTCTCGTGCGAGGCGTAAATGACCAAAGACGGACATGTTATGAGCAGAATAGTATTCGTTTGAAATGAAGTCTAAATATGCGAATGACTCTGGGCATCCACTCTTTGGGAATGCCCGGGGGTATGTATGTACTAAAAAAAACAAATCAACATGTTGAGATATTTACAGCCTCGTCAACAGGCATGATTATGCAAATGATAATGAAACATGCCGGAACCGCCTCAGTTCACTGTCCTAGTGACCAGAGGACCACCCGTTGTTGGGAAAGCGACGGGGGTTGACAACGCGTACAGGTCGAACATCCGGGCCCCGCCGCAATAGTTGGCCGTGCCAGTGGTGGTAGTGACCTTGCCACTTGTGGTGAATGTGCTGACGCTGCCGTAACAGTAGTTCTTGCAAGCCTTGTTTCCAACCAGCGAGGTGACAGCAGCGCCCTTGAAGTCGAAAGTGGCACCTCCGTAGCACTCGTGGTAGTACTCGAGGAAGACATATGGCATCTTCGTTGTCGAGGTCGGCGAGTTGCTAAACTTTGAATTGGCATAGTCGATGCAGAGCTCGGGGGTGACGCTGTTGTTTGCGAACAACCCGGGAAGCGCATGGCCCGTGTTGGTATCCTGGAAGCAGCCGACGTAGTAGTAGCCATTGGTGGCTGTAGCCACGGGCCCTATTGTTGTGCTTGGTGCCGTGCCGCTCAAACTGCTGGCCGTCGTTGATGCTGGAACGGTAGGTACCCTACCGGTCGACGACGCGGTAGACAAGACAGCACCGTCAGATGCAGGGATTGACGAGCTGAGGATAGAGGGTGAACTCGAAACCGCAGAGCTCGTAAACACCACGATACTTGAAGACGCGCTAGAGGCAAGCGGGGAGAGTTGGTAGAGGTCAAGACGGCTACCCGCACCACAGTATTGGAACTAGACACGTATTAGCTCGAGCCGTGCCGTAGACATTGGAAGATTTACCTTGTTTCCCATGCAGAGCATATTGCACTCCGCGAGCGGAGCGGGCACAGATCCGGCGTTGGTCGAGTTGCCGCAGAAACCTGAAGGCTTGTGTCAGTAAACAAGTGAGGATAATAGGCATAACGTACTCACATTCACGGCCGTACTCCACACCCATGAGTTTCCATCCGTCGATGGAACAGAAGGAAGCGCAATCTTCGACAGCCATTGTGTCTGCGGCGGTAAACTTTCCGGTCAACGCGCGGCCGTTGACGCCCTCTGACTGGCAGCCCAGGAACTTGTAGTCGTTTGCTTGCGGCACATGCTGAGGAGCACTCGGGATCTGGTTGGGGACCGTGTTTCTGTAGACTGAAAGCCTGTATCCTGCTCCGCACAAACCAACGGGGGAGCCTGCGCATGATGCGGAGCATTCCTGCTCCGAGGTTTTCGTCTCCGCTGCTTTGACATCCCAGCCGCAGTAGCACTCGCGGCTGTACTCGACACCAAAATAGTTGAAGGCGCCGCCATTGAATGCGCCCGCACCGCAGAATGCAGCGCACTTGTCCAAGCTCATGTCATCGGCAGCCAAGAAAGCTTCGTTCAAAAGGCGTGTGCTGTTGACAAGGTCTTTATAGCAACCGGCGTATCGCCACTGTCCATTGACGACTTCGGGCATGCGGGGGTTCAGGGGGGACATAACCATCGTCGACGTCGGGCTCGACGAAGCAGTTGTGGAAGTGGAGGTGTACGAAGCGATGGTGCTTGTGGTAGTGATGCTGCCACCGTCGCCGCCGCCGCCGCCGCTGCTGGATAAAACCGAAGAGCTGGCGAAGCCGCTCGAAGAGAAAACACTGCTGCTGGAGGACAGCGAAGTTGATGTGGCTGACGAGAGAACGCTGGATGCCACAGAGCTGTATGACGCTGTGCTGCTGCTAGCCGAAGAGAACGCGCTTGATGAGGTGGCTGGAATCACCCTACTGGAAGATGCTGCCATGGTGCTAGAGGTCGTCGCCACCCGCACCGATGAGCTTGAGCTAGGGGCATTGAGCGACCCATAGAAGCCTTGGATATCGAAAGAGGTAATGTCGGCGTACAGGCTCATATGTCCGTTGTCGCCGCCGCAAGCTTGGGTATCATCGCCCGTGCAATCAAAAGTGCACAGGTTGAGAGACTCCTGCGTATAGGTGGAGGGGTTCTTAATGTTTCCTCCACACCAGCATTCCTGATGGTATTGGACGCCAGACAGAATGAAGCCTCTGTCGAGGCAAAGTCCCTGGCACTGCTGGAGAGTGTTCGTCCTCTGCTGGGCGGCGTTGTTGACTGAGTTCGCCAGGTTACGGCCGAGATTGGTAGTGTCTTTGAAACATCCCACCCACTGATAGCGCGCAGTCCCGTTCGTGAGAAGAGGTCCAACTTGCTTGGTAACAACGGTACCCTCAAAAAGGATGTTGTGTAAACCGGAAGCTTGGCCCGATACAGGGTCGTTGCCATCGGTGCTGATAGTCCACAGAGCGCTAACAGGCTGGGACGGGTGGTTCGGCTGGACAGGGGCTGCGTGTACGCCAACACTGCCTACCGAACATGTGCCCGGCGGAACTTGTGTCCCTTCAGTGAGCTCGTGGTTAGGGTTAAGAGCAAACAACTGAGGCGACGCAGGTGGCTTAGAGATGGTTATCGTTAGAGGTGCACCGCCCTTGTTGCAAACACGGATCTGTTTATCGACCAAGGCGCCGGCAAGAACATTTCCAAACGTGACCTTGTAGTCCGAGAGTGCGTTCCAGTTGCCAAGACCGTCTGCCAACTCAAATGTCACAGCGGGCGGGTCGTTGACGGAGCCGCTCAGCGTGAGAACAGCCGTACCACCATTGGACCAGATGGCTATCTTTGTCGTGTACGACCCAGAAGCCTGCTGGAAGAATCGAAGCGGGACAGACAAGCTTTGGCCAGATCCAAGGGAGGAGCCGGCAGCGGGGAAGTTGGACGATGAAAAGCCGGAGCCCAAACCGCCATCGCCAGTGATATTGGTGTAAGTGCCGGCATCGTTTTGCCAAGCAAAGCCAGTAAAGGTCAGAGTGCCGTTGCCCGCGTTTTGCAACAGAGCTGTGGCAGTCAAACCATCAGGAGCGTCTCGGAGCACAAGCCTTCCAAAGGTGATATCGGAAGGGGTCGCACTGAGGAAAGGGCCTTGCTTGACAGCAGTTCCTTGAAGTGACACTACGGTGGTTGAGGCGTAATCTGCCGATGCGCTAATCGACAGAGTCAACGCGCTGGTGAAGAAGCCAGGCACAACTTTGGCGGCTGGGTTGGAGAGGTCCCACGTCACATCCAGCGAAAAGGAAGTGCCCGCGGCCACAGCGCCCTGTGGTAGAGTTGAGTTGGAACACGTCCACGAGGGGTCTGAGACGGAACAGCCATTGACTTTTGTGAGTGCAACGTTGGCTTTACAGCTGACTTTGGCGCTGGCGGTAGATCCCATCTCGAGGGAGCCAAACTCAACCGGGCTGGTGCAGTTCACAGCAGAGTTGACGGGAGCTCCAAAGCATACGAGCTTGTTGTTGTTGGCGTGGAAGAAGACGCGGCCGTCTCCGAAGACAGGACGCTGGTACTTGTTCGTTCCCTGGGACGATGGGAGAGTGAGAGGAACCATGACACCATCCTGGGGAACGGCTCGGAAGGCCATGAGACCGGTGTTGACATCAGTGACCCAAACCTAGTAATCATTAGTGAATCCGCCTCATCGCGCCTATAGGGTAGGAAGATCATTCTTACAATTCCGGTGCCTAGTCTTCCATTGTCAGATGTGACAGTGATCTGGCCGACACCGACTCGACCGGCAGAGACCCACGCTGACTTTCCTGCAAGACTGAACTGGGGCGCGCCCTTGGAGTCGAACCCAAGCTTGTATGCAACGAGACTGCCACCGATGGAGGATGCATAAATGTAACCACCTTCGGCTGGGTAGCTACCAAATCCACCATAGACAGAATTTCCAAGCTCGATGGTCTGCAGCACGCCGTCCCCGCCATCTGGAGCTTGTCGAAAACCGCCAAGGTTGTCGGCATTCACCACATAAGTACGGCCCTTCTTTCCCGCAGTCACACCGATTCGGTTGACTCCGGCGCCCTTGAAGACGGAAGGGTCCAAAACGGCCAATCCGGAGGAACCAACGTCGCGATCGCCGGCATCGAGGCCGATGTAGTCGTAGGGTTGGAAATAGTCGATCAAGGAGAGCTTGCCAGCGGCGGATAGCTCCATCCTCACAATACACTCGTCTAGTGTCGACATGGGAAGCCTGCCACTCGCAGGCACGTTGCCATTGGCGTGTCCTTGGCCGTTGCCAGTGACGAAGAAGATGTTGTTGCCGATGGTAGGCAATCCCATGCCGCTCTGCCAGATGCCTGCTTTACCACCTGTTTCGGTGGCCAAGTCGAGCGGTTGAGGATTGGGGGCGCCCGGCGCGGCTTCGGTTGCCCACATACTGACTGGACCGACGCCCGGGGTCTTGCTGACCGAGATAAGGTAGCCGGTGTAGTTCCAACGACCGCAGTGGGATCCAAACGCCGCAACGATATGCCCGTTGAGCTCGGTCAAGGACGGCCGCTGCAGGGCCACGCCACCGACAAAGTAGCGGGCGGGATCATTGTCGGCATTCATGCCATCGATGAGAACCGGAAAGCCGGCAACGTCTTCGAGGCTGGGAATCCGAATAGCGTACATCTTGTAGACTCCATTGGCGGTGCCGGAAGTGGTCCCGTCCTTGTAGCCTTTGGAGAATAGGTACATGATGTCGGTGTTGGGGTCGATGATGGGAGTACCAGTGACACCAATCCAGTCGGGAATGTCGCCGCAGTTGCTGTCGGCGGCACTGAAAGGAGGCTGAAGCGTCCTGGTGTTCAATACGTTGCCCGTCTTGCTGTCAAAAACACGGACGATGTTCATCTCAGAAGCTGTGATGACGAGCTCGGATTGGCCATTGGGCGTATATACGAGGGGCTTGGCCAGCCATTGTTCTCTGGCAACAGGGGACATAAACGTCCATAAGTTCTTGAAGCTCGAAGAGCCTGCGACGTTGGGGTCCAAGTTGTGGTTTGGAAGGTAGCCTGATTGAGGCAGATCCTATCATGGGCAATGATTCGATGGTTAACAAGCGTTTAGGGAAGTGGCACGCGAAGGTCTCGACCAGTGCCGAGATGCGAGCCGGTAAAAGACTGAGGACTGTAGAACTTACAGCGTCACGGTAGGAATCGGTCGAGGCTAACGAGGCAACAAGCACTGGCAGTGAAGCCAGTGCTGCAAGAGACAATCTCATGGCGTATTATCGAAAGACAAAAGTAGTAAACAAGTGAATGTCTGCTTCGGGAAGCGAAGGCCCAAAGATGCCTTGAAAGAGCGGATAGGGCGGAGCACCTGTTGGCAGCATATTCAAGGTCCGGGGGACAGAGTCAGATAATAAACAAAACGCAATGAGTACCAGAATTACAGATCGAAAGCAGAGCGCGGCAAACAGTCATCAGACGCGGAGCAACAAGGCCGTTGCCGTATCGTGTTGTCAAGGGCGTTGCTGAGAGAAGACATGGTGCAGTGACTAGATCGGCCACGAGGGCAAGGAAGCAAGACGGCGACGCAGAGCTCCCGACTGCTGCTGCATGGGTGACTACTGCATGGGTCAGTGGGCACACACACACATGCCTCGAGCGGGCTGAATTGGGGATCGCGAGGTCCAGTTCCGTAGGGATGGTGCAGACGCGCCCAGGCCGGGTTTGATTAGGGCGAGATATTGAAGGCGCCAGAGACATTTCAGGGCAAGCGGGAAAAGCACAGTTGGGCAAGCAAGGAAACTTGGAGAGGGGTGAGGTTCAAAGGAGTGTCCAAACAGCACATTGAGCAAGCGCACGCTCCGAGCGGGGAACATGATGCGTGAAGACTGGATCGAGAAAAAGAAGCAAGAATCGAGACACGGATAGTGTCCAAGGGAGCGAGCTGGGGCTAGGCGCGGTGACTGCTCACACCCATGAGCCACCGAGGGCGATGTCTGCCATGAGTGAGAGCCACGAGGAGAGTCTCGGCGCATCCAAAGAAGCCGAGACTCGTGGGAGAGGCCATGCGAGAAGGCAGGGATGTTCGGATGGCGGCACATGGACAAACAGTGAAAGACATGGCAACGCGGTCTGTTTCTGCGGCGGTCATGGCAAAACGGGACCCTAGTCGAGGTCGGGTTCGATCAGATCAGATCGGACAGTCAATAGCAGCCACATCGCCGGCGCCTCGTCCGGCGGGTAAAAAGAAGCTCGTGTAGTGGTGCTATTGGCGTTGGCGTTGCGGACTATTCTGCTGTCACGGCCGACTGGAGCGCTCTCGTATGTGTGCGTACGTGTGTTGCTGGCGCCGATGCTGAAGTGAAATGGGATTCTCGTGGAGGGATGTTTGAATTGTGGTTGATTCGGTTCCATCGTGCCTGTCTAGCAATACGTCCGACACGCGGGTGACTAGTGGCCACGAGTAGATTGGGCGGGGAGGACGTTTGGTGTTGGTCGGCGTATCCGTACGTGTTCCACTATCGGCAGAATGGGATCTTCGAAGGTACATCTGGGTTGAAGACCGGCATGGAGAAGAAGCAAGTAAACGTCGTTGGCTTGTAACAAGACACACAGACGCGTAGTGGTGGAGCAAACTCCGAGCTATGGATGGAAGGGAAGGAAGAGCTCAGGCTGATGATGCATGATGCAGGTCCGGACAGGGAAGGAAGCTTGGGGAAGAGATTGGGTGGCTTTCTCGCTTAGCCCGATATGTCAAGCGCCTTTCGCACCTTGGTCGAGGGAGGAGCATGCACCTACGGTACCTAGGTACGTGTGTACCTGCCCTTTGCTGCACATCGCGCCTGCCAGCAGCACACAAAAAGTGAGCAAGGTTCCAGCCTACCTACATACTAGTTTATGTAGGTAGGTGGTGTGGGTAGGTACATAGCCTTCAAGAGGCAATTGCAGCTTTATTGAGTAAACTCCATGTACGGATACCCATGCATGTGCACACTGCGAAGCTGTGTCCTGCAAGGGCGGCTGTCGGAATGAATGACACCTACATGAGACCGACTATTTGAGGCTGCAGCCGCAGGTGAGCAACTTCTGTTTGGCGTGGACATGGCCGAAGTTCGTCCCAATGGAAAATCTGGAAGGTAATCACCGTCCGGTCCTTCCATCTGGAGGCCGTGGCGCACCTCCCCGTTGGCCCTTCCGTCCCAAATGGGTGGTTCGAACCCTTCCTTCAAAGCAAGAGCCATCCATGCTGTGTTACTGGCCACGCATATCCCATTCCGACCTCATCTGCAGGCTGCAGTTAGTTCCCTCTCATCCATCGTTCCTTCCTGAATTATGACAAGGCTGACTCGACTCGTTATTCTTATTTTGTTTTTGTTTTGATTTTTTTATCGCTCTTGCTCCTCTTCGGCCTTGTCTTCTCCCCACCGTCATGTCTCTGTTTGCCTTTCAACTCGGTCAAACAGCAACCACCACCGACATTTCTCCATCTGGTTTTGTTTGTTTGCCTTCAAGCCCAGCTGAACTCGACATCTTCACCCGCCACTTCTCAACGCGCCGTGTTCCATCAACCACACACACATACAAACACACACACACACACACACACAACGTACGAACAAACATGGCCCAGGCTCTGATGAAACCCAAACATTGGACTCACTTTGGCCCATAGCGACATCGTGATGCGCGCCGCTCGTACGACGCTGCGGCCCGCCAGCCCGCCCCTACCGCGCCCTGTGCTCACTCTTTGCCGCACTTTCGATTGCTCCCGAACGCCTTTTGCGCAGGGGTAAACAAACAACACACCTTGCCGACTCTCGTCCCGCCCTTCATCTCATGTCGAACTAGCCTTTCAGCGCATCTTCTTTCTTTTCTAGCGAACAAGACTCGTGCCACCTGCTAGCACGAGCTGGCCTCAACCGGTACCGCGGCTCGGGGTCAAGCCCTTTACCACCTCGCATCGCACTATTGTTTGCCCTTCCCCTCTTTATTAATTTCTGCCGATTGACATGTCAACTTTACGTGTCGACAAGTTGGCAAACCACTCAATGGCCGGAGTTCCCGGTCCCGTTCGACCTTTGAACCCACCCCTGAGACTGGCGGTACGGCGGCGGTGGGGCTCATCTATCCGTACTCACTACAAACTTTGGTCTGGATACCTTCCGCTGTCTGCTGAAAGATCCACCGCTTGTATCCGGCGAGGCGGCGAATAGACTGCAAATATACGCGTCATGGCCCCGAATATTTGCTATTCTCAAAGTCTTATCGCCTTCGAACGACACATACAGGTCCTGACATTTATCTGGCCGGTCCCGATTCCTCGAGTTCGATGGCTCAAAGGACCATGGATGCCGACTGCCGAAAGACGAAACATGGGCACCTTGCATCTCAATAGACTTGGGCCCATTTTTCCTCCACCACGGGTGTCGGCTCGGCCCACCCTTCCTATACGTGTCAGGGGAATTATAGACAGGCCTTTCCTCCTTCGTCGTTTCGAGCTACCTGCCAAACAGCTTACACATTGATGCGTTGACGACAGGCCGGCCTGCAGCGCCGGCTTAAGTAACAGCTTTACGAATTATGTCTCCTGCATTGCTGGTACACGATGTGATGAGAGTCAAGGCAAACTGACCGCAACTACCCTGATAGTTGTCTAGGTGCTGTGCCTGCTTCATCTCCGCTTTTTGGCGAAACGGCGTGTCGTCTCCCTTTGCGGCACCGGCATGTATCACACGTTAAAACCGCATGGCAATGCGGTGGCTTACAAGCGCCATTTGAAAAACGGCTTCCGCCATCAACCGTATTCTCGACAGGCTTTGTCTCTGAGAAGGCGCTGCCATGTTTCTACCAAAAGTTGGGTTAGCACGCAGCCTGCCAAGAGCTTCACCCGGCCTGTGGCGCGTGCTTCCGACGATTTCACTTGTTGCCTCGTCCATCATTGCCGTAAGTGCCAGAAGTCGTTGCCAAGATCATGTGGCTACCATCGCCAACCTTTGTCCCGGCCCACCACAGCATTTTCACCTCGCTGTTCGACACATCCACCGCGGCCCCTTTACTATGTTTTCTTCCATGCTGTAACCTACGACCAGGTAGGCGGTTTATTATGTAGGTGCTGCGCTCCTTGTCCGTACCACTCAGCGATGGGTCGCTTCGATCCGCGATGCTGTGGATTTTTGAGCTACCTAGTGCTCCTCGCTATTGAGTGGAAACCCCCTTTTTATACGGTACGAGCAGGCTGATAGCTAGCTTAGCCACGGTAATGCAACGTCGAGGATCTACCACGGAAGGTGGTAAAAAGGAATTGGGCCATTTCATTATCCTCTTCGATCGCCTACCTACATCTGCCGGGGCGGCTCCATCTTTCTTTCCTCCGTCATCTCTCGAACCACGGCAGAAGGACGATCGATGAACACCCGCCTAGCCAGCACCAGACGACTCGACCTTTTCATCCATCCGAAGCGAGACGACGAGGCCTTGACGGAGACGAGGAATGTTCGCACGCCTTGCGTTGGTATGGCTCGCAGCCACCTCTGTCTCGGGAGCCTACGTGCAATGGCAGGACTGCGGCGGCCCGGCAACCCAGCCCGATGTCTTCGTCCCAGGGAGCATTTCCGCGACTTTGGTGTCGTCAATGACGGCCGCGAGAATTTTCTTACCCTGCGGGCTGGGCGGTGAATGGAAGAGGCCGAATGCCAAAGGCTTTCTGCTATGGTGCCCGCCGCGACAATCCAAGTCAAAATGCTCGGGCGGTCTTCAGCATACCGCACCACAACGAATGCGACATGCAACGAGCCAGCCTTTTCCAAGAACTGGGTCTCGCCCCTGGCACATCCCGTCGGTCTCTACGTGTCCATTGCCAACGATATTGGCCCTTTGTCCCCGTTGTCGACCTTTCACATCACTTTCCACCTGGAGGGGAAAGATTCAAAAGAGATCAGCTGCCAACAGGCCAACATCACACCGGCTCTCAGTCCGACCATCTCCTCAGCCATCACTTACTCGGCTTGGGCTCTCTTCATCTTCGTGCTTCTCGTCGGCATCGCACGCTCCGTCTCCAGCACCCCGATCAATTTCGATAATGATGAACCGCGCCCAGTTCGGACAGTCCTCCTGAATGTTGGGGACTGTCTTCAGTACCTTGAGTTCATTTTTTTTTTGTTTGACTGGTGGGCTCAACCTGCGGTACCCCGGCTTCTATCAAACCAGTTGTCAGTCATCTCAGCTGGTGGTCACTTTTTATTAACGGCCCAATCACCCACGGGCAAGTGTAGCAAAGTGTGGAAGATGGAATCTACGTGCTGAACGGCACCTATGGTTTGGAGTTGATGGCCCAGATTGCCGGCGTCCCCATGTCGATGGACACCTGGCTCAACATGGCCATTCTTGTGTTCATGGTTGCAGCAAGCATTGCCTTGGTTCTCAGGGTCTCCTGGTTTGTGAGCAGCAACCGCAGCTCAGACAACTGGCCGTCGCAATCGAGCCACGGTATACGGCAGGCCTGTAACCGTACCTTGCGTGTCATACTGTCGTACTTCATGTTTCCTCTGGTGGCTTTGTCCTTTTACCAGCTTGATCAAGCCTCGTGACTACCTCTTTATCACACAAGCCTGGCCGCCACGCCCATCGTCGCCATGGTGGCTGCCTTTGTCTGGCTCATTCGGCAAATCCCAACACGCAATCTAGGCGCCCTCCTCTTCGACAGCACCAAACGATACAGGCAGCTGCCTCCTTCCGAAGACTTCCAGCGACAAGACGAGAGGTTCATTTTCATCATCTTCGCTCTCACTTTTGTTCGGGGCGCTGTCGTTGGCGGGTTGCAGATTTCCGGCGTAGCACAACTGGCTGTTCTTGGGGCTTGCGAGCTGATTTTGCTTGCCAGCATCGCCGGGTTCCAGGCGTACTCAACATTCTCGGTTGGAAGCATCGCAGCTACCATCAGGCTCTGCAGTTTGGTATTCCTGATGGCTTTTCTGCCTGGATTTGCCACCACTAGTATCTAGAGTGCCATTGGATACTTGCTCTTAACTATTCATGCCGGCATGCTTGTGCTTGGGTTTCTCGTCCCCGCAGCTTGTGATCTTGCCAGCATCGTCAAAACCTGGTGGACAGCGCCAAAGCCCGATGTAGGTCTTATTTTCTGCGGTCATCTTCCGGTCTAACATTTTCACTCTGGTAGGCTTACGGGCTTCGTGAGTTACGTCGGCGTGATGTGTCGCCATCAAATCTGTCCATGCATACTGCCAACGAGCTCGCCACATCATATCCAGCACCATATGATGTTGAAGAGCCCAACGCAGTCTCCTTGCGGCCGACATATAGGCCAGGCAGCCCCAGCACTATGCGCCTGAGCCATTCGACCGCTTCAAGTCGCTACTTTCGGTTACCACGGTCGAGCGCATCCCTCTCATCTGGGGACCATCCACGCAGCCTAGGCTCTTCCATTTACAGTTCCTCCAGGACGGTCTCGACTTCCAATTCCATCACAGATATGCATTCTATGCCACTCTCTCCACCGCTCGTGAGTCCGACCCCCTTGTCCGAGTCAATCTGGGAGGAAGTCGGCACCACGTCGCAAGCCTCGCCTACCGGTGTAGACAGTGAGCCGCTCGGCGCGCGATGGAACGACTATTCCTTCCGGGAGGCAGATCTTTATTACGGCGCCCCCCGCCCGCGGCCTACGGGGAGGGCTTCGGAAGAGCTGCCCCGGCCGCCTGCTCCTCGCCCATCCTTCCGCTCCTCATCGGGATTTTGGGTCAAGGTCACTGGGCAGGCGGACGCCTCCGAGCAAGGTTTCCGGGTCCCTTGCTCAAGGCCGCGCCCGGAAGTGGGCTTTGTGGTCGTCAGACCAGACAGGCCGAATAACCTCGGGGACGGTCCGGGTGGCGGCGCGATGCGGAGTACCTCTCCGGGCGCTTGAAGGATTTTATAGTGGGTCTACGAAGACATGCCCGAACGAGCTTTGTAAAGGCTGAAGCGCAAGGTGCAATTGGGAAAGGCTGGTCAAGGACAATATTGGCTTCTGGAAATCATGAGCGATGTCTCCTCGCAACATGTGTGCCTCATGGTCTATGTGACATTTGATCAAACAATCACTTGATGGTTGAAAAACTTTGCCATGGGCCAGCTTCTTTTCGTTCAGTCGCGGTCTGTCGGTGACGATGTGTGGTTCCGAGCACATC
Source organism: Colletotrichum graminicola M1.001 (assembly GCF_000149035.1). NCBI lineage: Eukaryota > Fungi > Ascomycota > Sordariomycetes > Glomerellales > Glomerellaceae > Colletotrichum > Colletotrichum graminicola. Next base: position 498,185 of record NW_007361028.1, on the reverse strand, counting down.
AAATCTACCGACGTCACGAGAGGCTCGGTCGAAAGGCAGGGTTCAGGGCAGTTGAAAATTCTATCGCCACAAAGGAAGGTTGTTTGAGGGAGCAGGGGTGGTAGAGTTGCAACCAGAGAGGGGGGGGGGGGGTTCAGGGATGTCGGCAGGTTTTGTACTAATAGTGTTACATACGTAGCACGCGCTCTCTTCTAACGACTGGGAACTGGACAGCCACGACGGAAGAGGGTAGCCGACGTTTCATACAGGAATCCGAGTCACAGTCAACCAGGAGAAGTTGTACTAGTACGATGGGAATGCCATTAAATCGTCAAGAAATGGTCGCATATGGATAGACCAATAGTATCCGGAAGAAAAGAAAAAGAAAAAAAGGCCGTACCAGAACGAACACGCTCGCTTCCGCAATTCTGAATAATGGAAATTGGTATCACAGTATCAGGCCACTCCCTTTTTTTTCCCACAGTTCCACCCCTGCCCCCCCCCCCACTCAAACGCTCTATCTGCTGTTGTTGGTATCGGGCCAAGTCTCCTCGGTATCATGAGTCGTGAGCAGCAGGTCTGTAGTCTTCGTGATGCCCCCCTGGTCCAGTATGTTCTCGGTGCTGTCGTCGGCCTTCGTCGCCGAGCTCCCCGCGACGGATGCGACCCGGTCGACACCGGCGCCCAGCGGTTGCATGCCGCTGCGCTTGGTGCCCCAGGTCTGCAGCACGTACCGCGACGGCGTCGTCGTCTTGGGCGGCCGCGAGACGCCGCTGCTGCCGCCGCTCGCGCTGCGGCTCTTGGCGGCGAAGTACTTGACCATGGGCGCCAGGGGCGGCACGCACGCGATGACGATGCCCACGCACGTCTCTATGATGGACCACTGGATGGCCGGCGCCGAGTCTAGGTAGTTGGAGAGGTTCTGGATGGTCTGGATCCGGATGGCCTGGATGACGGTGACGAAGACGCCGAGGATGAAGAGGCCGAGGAGCACCGCCTTCTTGCGCCGCTGGATCTGGGAAGTGATGATGACGGGGAACGGCAGGAACATGCTGTTGGGCCGCCGTTTGTCAGTTTTCTACCAAATTTGGGGGTCTTTCTGGAAAGGGGGAGAGGGAGTCTTACATCAAGACGTCAAAGACGATGGTCAAGGACGAGAACGCCAAGTAGAAGGCCACGCCATTTACGCAGTGTCCCACGTCGACGGGGATCGACGGGTCATACTGCTTTTCAACCTGGTTGTTTTGGGGGTCAGCCAGAAGACACTTTTCCCATCCCTTCCCCGGCATCATTTTCTTTTCTCTCTCTTACCGGTGTGCACAGAAACACGAAGACGAGGAGGAAGGCAATGTGTGCCATCGTACACGTCACCGCGACGATGATGGTGCCCATCTTGTAGCGGCCTTCTGGGAAGAAGCGCAGGTAGGAGCAGAGCAGGCTCATTTTGAAGCCCCAGAGGCTGACGACGTAGCTAGAAAAGAAGGGCGGCCGTTGTTAGCAAAACCCGGGTTTGGGAGACTCGAATTCTGGTGCCGTGATCGAAACTCACAATGGTCCGCCTATGAATTGCAGCTTTTTAGGAAAACACCGTCAGCATGAGTTGCAAGCAGAGGCGGAAAGCTTCTCTCACCTTGCCAAAGTGAAAGACATTCTGGTCGGGCATATTCTTTAGGCTGGTGATTCCAAGGCCCCATTTCGTCTCTGTGGTTCTAGTTAGGGACGGGGCGGAGAGTAGAAGGTTTCGTCGCAAATGTCTTACGGATCACGGTGCATACCGCATAGCCACAGGCTCCCAGCTGAGTAAGGAGGGGGAAAAGTCAGTATCAGAAACCATCAAGACCATGATTCTCGTGTCGAACCTACCCAGGAGATAACAATCATACAGTCATCTGGGACATAGATTCGTCAGCGTTGGCCTCCGTGCGGCAAGACTAGCCCTCCCCTCCCCTCGATGCTTCTAACGTACCATATCCAACGGCCTTGACCAGCGTCGTCCGGACATACAATCTGAGGCAGACGAGCAACAGCGCAATGGAGATGAAGATGACGCAGAGCGCGGCAATGTGCGGCCCGCTGGTCGGCGTGTCTGTTGGCGTGTTGTAAGTCCAGGCCACCATGATGCCCGTGATGGGAGATTCGATGCCCCCCCTCTTCTTCTTTTTTTTTCTTTTTTTTTCGTTTCCTATGTGCAGTGGCTCGACGGATCAGAAGGGGACTGGGAGAAGAGGCCATGTATAAACAAGGAACGCCACAAGCCAAGACGTTCGAGAACAGCGGGTAGACGGGAGGGAGGGCGAGAGGGCCGCACGCACTTCTGCCAATACCGTAACCCTGCCTGCCGGGGCGGGGGCAGAGAGAAACAAGCAAGTCCAACGAGCGTTCTGCTGCCCGCGTGTATCAAGAGCCGTTTGCGACCCTGCGGGCTGGTGCGTCAGACCCTTGCCTGCATTGCCTGCTCGAACGGCACTGCACGAGGGAGGCGTCGAGATTGCCCCCCCCGCGGATGTGATGTGGCTTGCTGAAGAACTTGGCATTGCCGGGATACTCCCACAATCCACTAGCAAGGTTGTTTTTTTTTCTGTTTACCATTATTGTTATTGCCATTCTTCTTGTTGTAACGCTATTTCTGATTATATGGAATCTTGTTGCTTTTGTTACCAACAGTGTTCCATAATCTTAACTTGGCGGGAGAGAGGGATCAGAAACGAAACCGCGGCTGGATGGCAGGCCGTGCTCCCACGGTACTTGACCACACGGACTGCCGCGCACACACGACAATCGATCTGCACCCCAAGTTACCGAAACAAGACATGTACTCTCCCCCCAGTAGCACACACACACACACACACACACGCGCGCACAAGCGCGAGAGAGGTATATAAGATTAGACGTTTATGACACGCATGAGACAGACTTCAGTCAAACCCGGCCTTGCAGCGGCGGTGGCCCGATCCCCCCTTGCTGAAGACGATCTTGGTCCGTGAGCCTTGGGACGCGCCGTATCCAAGACGAAATAGAACAGAGAGAGAGGGAGTGATGATGATGAGATGCATGGCTTTCTTGTTCATTAGCTTATTGGAGGCGGCGTTCAAAACCGGGGAGGGGGGCTGCCTCTCCTGGAAATTGACACGTCACATTCGGAAATCGGTCAACCAACCCTCGGTGAGAACTTTTCCGTCTTAATTTCAAACCTTGCCGTGCTTTGCTATGCCCCGGACGCATCAACGGACACCACCTCCGAGCTCCTACCCTCGCATCGCAAAGAGAGGAAGAGGGAGAGGGAGCATACTACACTACGTAGCGAAATGAGCAACCAGCCAGGGATCCCCTCGAGGCCTCGATATGCGAAAAATAATTCAGACGGACGGGGGGTGTCTGGCCTCGTAGGGCCCCCTTCCCGGTATGATCCCACCTCTCCAGGGGTTCACGAGTCAAGCGCCCGCGTCGGGCTGGGTTGCGGCCATCCCGGTGGAGCGAATCGGGGATCCGGATAAGACTCCGGTTATGTGGATCATCCCGGCCCGTACCCTTGCCGCTCAACCAGCCCCCGGGCGGTCCCCATCATTACAGACGAACGACTTACGATCTTGGGATTGTTGGTTCAGGGTTGCAATGGGCGCACAGGACGGGGGGAACGCAAAGTCCGCATCTTTCTCATTTGTCAGCGCCTTTGTTTTTCTTTTTCTTTTCCTACTTTTTTTTTTTTCCCTACACGCAGGGGGTTTGGGGGGGACGTTGCCAATACTTGTGTACTTTTGGGACAAAGTTTAATCCCCCTCCCCTACTAGTTGACAACCGTCGGCCCTTTGCTCCTGGTTCGTAAACAGACCGCGAGCTGGCCAGGGTGAAAACCAGCATCGCGGCATGGGCGTACGGGGTTGCTGGGCTTACCGCTCCCCGAGCCGAGCGGAGATCATGTCCTGAACGGTGCAAAAGCGCGCAGAAGTGCGTAACCCAAAGTTGGAAAATGTCGGCTCTCCTCCTCCCTCCATCGCCGGGGTGCTCCCACTTGCCATGCTTACGTCGCCACATTCACACCGGCATTTCGAGGGAAGGATCCAATCGCGAAGGCCAATTGAGGGAGTAGATAGAGAGAGAGGGGCCGCGTCGGGCAGAGTCGTGTACAACTACCAGCGTTCCCTCGTGAGAAATTCGAGAGACTGCGTCCCCCCCCCTTCTTATCCCTCCATCGTTTCCTCGGGGCTTTGAAGGTTTTCCCTGCTTGTCCGTCACGACGTTCCAGACCGTTGCGGCCCAGTTGTAAGGGAAAGCGAAGAGCACGTCCCCCCTCCTTTCTTTTCTTCCTCCCCTCCCGTCTCACCCCCGGTCGCCGAGTGAAAAGGAAACGATTAAGATGCGACGACCTTCGACCCTCGCTGCCTTGCTCTTGGCCAGCGGGAGCGTTTGCGCGTCCGTGGCGTCGGCTCGGGGCAGATCCACAACGGCGTCGTTGATGCCGTTCAGGAACTCGACGCGCGAGTGCAAGTACCTCCCGGGGGACGCGGGATGGCCCTCTGCCAATGCGTGGGCGCGGCTCAACGAGACCGTCGGAGGACGTCTGGTCGCGACCGTCCCTCTGGGGAGCCCGTGTCACGGAGCGGCTTACAATGCGACAGAGTGCGCCCTTCTTCAGGGCGAATGGCTCTACTCCGAAGTACAGTACGTTTCCCCTCTCCTCTCCTCCCGCCCATCAGTTTTACTCTTTCTCGTCTCATGTTCGAGGCCTGCGCGTACCATGTTTTCTGTTTTGTTTCTTTGTGCTATCGCGTGGACCCGGGCAACTCTATGAGGCACCGCCCTTGTCGCGGCCACGTCTCTTGGCTTGCGTGTTCCCCTCCATTGGCACCATCTGGTCCACACGAGAGAGATTGATATCGTGGCTAACCCTAACCCGCACAGCATGGGCTCCTCGTCCTCCGTCATGGCCCCGCTGTTCGCCAACGCGAGCTGCGACCCGTTCACGCCCAAAGATGTCCCCTGCACGTTGGGCAACTACGTGAGCTACGCCGTGAACGCCACCGGGCCCGCCGACGTCCAGGCCACGCTCGCGTTCGCCGACCAGAACAACGTGCGCCTCGTCATCCGCAACACCGGCCACGACTACAATGGCAGGTCGACGGGCGCCGGCGGGCTCGCCGTCTGGACCCACTACATCAAGGGCACCGAGATCCTCGACTGGGACGACGGCCACTACGCCGGCAAGGCCCTCAAGGCCGGCGCCGGCGTCCAGGGCTTCGAGGCCATCGCCGCGGCCAACGAAGCCGGGCTGGCGGTCGTCACGGGCGAGTGCCCCACCGTCGGCTTCGCCGGGGGGTACGTCCAGTCGGGCGGCCACTCGGCGCTGAGCACCGTCTACGGCCTCGCGGCCGACAACACCCTGTCCTTCGAGGTCGTCACCCCGACCGGCGAGCTCGTCACGGCCTCGCGGACGGAGAACCAGGACCTCTACTGGGCCCTGAGCGGCGGCGGCGGCGGCAACTACGGCGTCGTCACCTCCATCACCGCGAGGGCGCACCCCGACGCCCCCGTCAGCGGCGCAAAGTTCGCCGTCACGGTCGCCGACAACGCCACCTTGTTCCGCGTGGTTGACGCCTTCCACGCCGCCCTCCCGGACATCGTGGACTCGGGCGTCATGGTCATCTACTTCTTCGGCCCGGGCTTCCTCCAGTCGCCGGCCCTGACGGCCTACAACAAGACCCAGGCCGAGGTCGAGCAGATCCTCGCGCCCCTCGTCGACTCCCTCGCCCTGCTCAACGTCACCCTCCAGCCCAACTACACCTCGTTCGGCACCTACCGCGACCACTTCAACCACTACTGGGGCCCCCTGCCCTCGGGCAACATCCAGGTCGGCACGCAGCTCTTTGGCGGCCGCCTCCTCCCGCGCTCCGTCCTCCCCGCCTTCGGCCCGACCGCGCGGCAGCTCGTCGAGCTCGGCGTCACCTACATCGGCGTCGGCCTCAACGTCTCGCGCTTCGGCGGCGACGGCGCCAACGCCGTGCTGCCGCAGTGGCGCGACTCCATCGTGCAGGTCTCGCTGACACTGCCGTGGAGCTTCGAGGTCCCCTTCGCCGACATGGTGGCCGAGCAGACCCGCATGACCGAGGTCGTGCAGCCCGTCATCGAGGCCGCGACCCCCGGCGCCGGCGCGTACATCAACGAGGCCGACTTCCAGCAGAAGGACTGGCAGGAGACCTTCTTCGGCGTCAACTACCCCGAGCTTTTGAAGATCAAGAACAAGTACGACCCCAACGGGCTGCTGTACAACGTTGCCGCCGTCGGCAGCGATGCATGGACCGTTGACTACCACGGGCGGATGTGCAGGGCGGATGTGCCGGGTACGGTGTATTGAGGAGGGGGTTCCTCGAGGCCATCTCTCTCGGGTGCCGCTGAATTCTTGGGTGCAAACCGTAGACAACCTCACAGTGAGTCAGCTCATATCCTGGATCTGACATAGTAATGTAATCTGTCGTCAAAGTCGAAACCTATGCACTGCTCCTTCTCTGTCTCCTATGCACTGTAATCGACATGCAATGTCGTTGATGTGATACAAGCATACAAGCATACAAGCCTCTTGTCATCTCCGCAACACGCAGTTACACACTAAGAAGGGTGCTAGGCGACAAAGCAAGATCAGCGCCTCAGAAAGTTCAAAAGTGGCTGGACACTACTCCTGCACGAATCGGGGGGGGGGGGCTAGTTCATCTGGCTTCCTAGTGTGAGCTGGCTAGTTTCACTCCCACCGCGCGAACTAGTGGGATCACCTACCAGGCTAAGCAACGGAGCCATGTCTTGGTCGTTGGCCCGGGATTGAGCAAAATTTGCCTCAAAGAGAGAAGCGACTGTGGCGAGACCGGAGATTATCCTTTGTACTACCTAGGGGTGATGGCCCATTGTAGGGTCCATCGCCGGCATCCAACAAGGTGTCACTGATTCCAAGCGAGTTGAGAATATCGTTGAATTATAATAAGTCAATTCGTATGCGTTGAAGTAGCTAACTCCTGCGACAGTCATCCGTAAATAAAATCTTGAAAAGCTCGTATATAAATCTGTGCGAAACGCCCGCATTCCATTCTGAGGGGGGGGGAAAAACATCATCAACTCCGTAGACGGCGTATAATCAACTCCAAGACGTGACCAAAATACACCAAGAGTCTGCGCAAAGCTCCGCGTAAGAAATGCCAATCAATGCAGGTGAGACATAACCAATGTGAACAGACATGGAAGGAGGGAGGTACTGGGAAAATCATCAAGACGATGGTGCTTACACAGGGGTTCCGCCGTTGCAATGCAGTTGAAGACACCTAAACAATACCGTTGGAGCGTCGGCCACGGGATGACTCGATGCTCTGGTGGCTCTCGCGCCTCTGCGAGGTGACAGAGAAGCGTCTGGAGATGGCATTGTCGATCTCAACGTGGTCGACGTCAATGTGTTTCTTGGGAACCCAGAAGACCTGCACGAGCCCGACAACGGCGAACAGAGCGCAGCTGAACCAGGCTGCGCCAGAGCCTAAGAAACTGTATATTACACCCACGAGCGGCGGCGAGACGGTTCTGGCGAGACAGGCACCTGACATTGCCAGGCCGTTGACCTTTCCGAGGGCTTGCGAGGTTGGGGTCGCGTTCTTGATGAGGATGAGCGTGACGGGGCCTACGATGACGCCGTAGAAGCTCTGCAGGATGAGGGAAAACCAGATGCCGGCCTCGGTCAGTGCTTCGGGAAGGGCCGACAGGAAGGGCACGAAGAGGTACGCCGTGGGATATACGACGGCCATGGCGACGAAGGAGCCCCAGACACCGACACGCTCGACAAAGATGGGGAAAATCAGACCCTGGATGAAAAGGCCTATAAAACCGTTTATGGCCAGGTAGATGCCGACATCGTGGAGCTTGTTGCCCAAGCCGCCCTTCAGATCGAGGTGTCCCCGGGGCTGTTGACGGGCGTCCTGGAGATAGGTCGGCAAGAGGGTGGCGGCCGCCATCTGATGGTAGGAGAAGATGATGAGGGCGATGATGAGCATGACAACGGTCTTGTTGAAGGTCTTGACCTTCTTCTGGCCCGTCGCCTGGGCACGGGAATTGAGCAAGTGCTGTCGCAAGTCCTCGGGCACAACCCTGATGGAGTGGACGGTTCCAAAAGACGAGCGTCTCAGGTCAAAATCGTGCTCAAAGGGCAGAGGCAAGCTGGACTCGGCGAAACGCGGCCTCGAGTGGCTAGTGGATATGGAGCGGCGCGGGTTGAAGGAGCGGATGGGGGCGCGGCGCAGGGGTGTGGTCTCGTCCGTGACGTCATCGTCATCAACGGCGACGCTGTTGCGGCCGTGATGGTACTCGTGGTCGTCTTCGTTCCAGTCCTCCTTGGTCTCTTCGAGAAAGAAAATGCCTTGGATGACGGCCATGAGGATTGCGACGACGGACACAAGGTTGGGAAGCAGATAGGGATAGCGACCAAAAATACCGTCCTGAGAGAAGACGGTCGGGTATTGTTCGGCGGGCTGAGCGAGGAATCCTCCCATGGCAGAGCCAAGGATGCCGCCCAAAGTCCACACGAAGGGTTGCACAGCGTAAGCCTTGGCTACAATGGGCCAAGGAAAGTGCAATGTCAGCAAGCTGCCGTTTCGCTCACACGGACGGACGCAGGGCCAGCAACTCGCGCATGCGTGGGCGCGCGGAGGAGCAGTATAGGAGGAAAGAAGAAGAGAACAACTCACGCTCATGATCGGGGTTCTTGACCATCTCGGCGACCATGGTCTGCATGACGGAGACGTTGCCGTTGAGAGCACCACCGACGAAGCGGGCGAGGAGGGCAACCCAGTAGGTCTGTGCCAAGCCGAAAATCAGACTCGAGATACAGACGCCGACCAGGCCAAACAGAACGACGGGTTTGCGGCCGATGCGGTCGGACAAGGCACCCCAGCCTATGGACGTGATGGCCTCAGCTACAGCGTAAGCGGAGATCAAGAGACCGGCGGCGAAGGGAGCATCTTTGGGATCGACGCCGATGTGCTCGACCATGGGGTAGGTATAGGCCAGAATGGAGTTGAAGGCGATGGGCTCTGAGAATCGACATATTGCTGTTGAGAGGTGTTAGCTGTGTTGGACTGGATATCATTTATTGTGAAGAATAGGCAGTGTTTTTTTTTTGTCTGTTCTGTCCTGCCGTCTTCTTCTTTTTCTTCTTCTCTCGAGCGAGAGGGGTATGGGTGGATGGATGGATGGATGGATGGATGGATAGATGGATGGATAGACGGGATGAAGAAGACGGAAGAGGAGGGTGGCAGTACCAAGGACGGCCAATTGCTTTGTCGGAAAGGCGTTTGGATCTTTTCTTTTTGATTGAGGCATGATGTCGAAATGTGACTGGAGCCTCTTCTTGTCTGTCGAGATTTTCCCTTTTGTTTTGGGGGTGGAATTTCCTCCTTTCGTGGTTGGAAAGTTTGGAATGTGAAGAGGAGGGAGAAGAATGACGCTTTTGGTCCCACGTCAAATAAATTACTGCGGGGTTTCGTGGAGAGGTTGGGGGTCGGTTTCGGGGGGGAGGCAAGCAAGTCATTAGTGAAATAACGGCGTTGGCAGACGGCCGGCCACACTTGGGTGGCCCACTGTGTGTTATGCACCTCACCGCCTGACCCGTTCATGATCTGCACTCTACTACTAGAGGCTGGCCACACACACACACACACACACACCCCCATGCCAGATCAGTTCCATCTGTCTACGTACATACCATAGTAGTACACTACTAGGTACTAGATTCAGTCGAGCCATGGCGTCATGTTGGCGAAACTGGGAAACAAGGGGAGGTAAATGAAAAGGATCGGAATCTAGCCGCTTGAGGCTCCAACTTGAACTATCGCCAAGCGTAGTTCATCCAAGTACCGGTAGTGTACGAAACGTAGTACCTAGGTACCTAGTAGTGCGGCAAGAGGAACAAAAAGAAAGAATCACCCTTTCCAGTCGATTTACGCCCGTGTCTCGCTCCGAGTCTGGGTCTGAGACGGAGCAAAACATGGCAGCTTCGGACTTTTATTCTCGCCGCTCGAATTAGTCTAGTGTAACCGTCGTGCTTGCTTGGCGCTTATCGTGTTAACTTGCGGTGGAAACGAGGGTGAGGTGAGGTCATGCACGCATACGCATGCTGCATTGCATATGCGGAGAGCAACAGAGTACCTACCTACCTACCTACGGTAAGGGTAGGTAGCTACAGCTTACGAACGAGCCTTGCTTGCTTGGGGGGAGCTATCTGGCCATGTCATACCATGGCCTATTCGGATCTCACTCGGCAGACGCGAGCCGGGCCTGCTTCTGCATCTGGCTTGGTTTGGCCTTGGCCTGAGTCCAATCGTCCACCATAAACGTCCTTTATGTAGGTAGTTCGTCTCACGAATCCCCGTGGTGTGACAGCTACCTAAGCCAGTTAATTACAATGTCTTGCCCGAGTCCTAGTCTGACGCCCGAGGACGACGACACGAATCGAGTTCGCCGTTGCGTTGTGGGGTGTTTGTTGTATCTGTATCAACAACTACCTGTGCCTACTCGACTCAGCAAGCATCACGCGCGTATTTCCCACCCATTCGATGCTGCGCCGTTATCTTGGAGGGGAAGAAAGCTGTCCGCCGATTGGAAAACCGAGGTGGAGGAAAAGCGGTGAGTTCCCCTCACTCAATCTTTATCGTTACATGTCAACTCCCCGACCAAAATAAATATAAGCATAATCATCGACCATGCCTATCTCGTCTAAACTCCCCAAATTCGCAATGGGCCCCCTCCCTCAGTAGATGCTCCATTTACCATCCATGTATCAACACATCCAGACAGAACGCCTTCGCGGCGTCTTCGCTTACAATGCGCGACATGTGCAAATCCCTGGAAAACTTACTGGCTTGTCAGATCGACCGACCAAGGCAAATCCTTGCCTTTAAACCTGCCAAACCCGTTGAGCTGGCTGGCTGGCTGGCTGGCTGGCTGGCTTGTCTGATTTTTAAGCTTTGAGCTTGCTTCAGCTGTGAGTTCAGCCAAACGGGCACAGCGTCAATGCATGCACGTGGCAACTGATGCAACTCACAGCCACTCGAATTCCCGTACAAACACAAAGTAGGAAAAAAGTTTAAATTCAAAAAATAAAAAAAGTATCAATCTGTATCCGTACAGGTTGCCAAAGAAGTGGCGGCGCGGCGGTCCCGCCAAGAACCCACCAGGCCCGCCTGCGCTACAGATCAAAGACAGGGTCCGGGAGGGTATGCAAGTCATCGTGTTTCTGCCATCGTCATTTTCACGAAACCCGCCTTGCCTGATGCTGCCAGCGGGGCTGACCAAATAAATCTCCCCACCTTTGGGGCTTCTTTTTGCTATTCCGAGACCCCTACCCCTAAGACATTCCATCCCAAGATAGACCCTCTACGTACCTAGTAGTCTATTGTTTTACTTCCAGAGCCGAGATCCAAATGGAAGTGCGAGATAAAGCTATGACTCGGGCAGATCACTGCATCAAACCGAGGACGAAGCATAATTCTGGTATAGACTTCCCGGTCAATAATAGCATACCCGAAGACACGACACAGTGCCTACATTGTCTGGGGTTACAATTCCATTCGATACCGCCCGTACTCTGGATACACGGGAGGCTGCTGGTTTCCTCTCTGCAAAGGCGAGAAGAGTCGTTGAACGGGCGCTGGCAACCGAAGCTAGCAACGCTCATCCAGCCATTGCTCATATTTGCAATCACTTATTGAACCCACCGACGATGCAGCAGCCACAGATGACGCGGCTCAAAAGAGAAAGGCTCTATCCTCTACGCAATCCACCAAGGTATACGGCGGCATCGTGACCGGGCTCTCAGAAGCGGCCATCAGCGCGGCAGAGCGTCTGCCGTCTGCGGCAAGTCGTCACCCCCGAGCTCCCTGGCATCACCAACCCGCCCCTTTGCGGATTATATCGAAACTTGCGGTGACGCAGTTTCCAATGCCATTGTATTACCGGGGCGTTTGGACGACATCTTGGAGATTGAGCTTCAGCAAGACTGGGAGCTGGACGTATTCATCTTAGCCATGTTTTGCTATGACAAGGACATTGCATTGACTGCTTTTGACCGTAGCGAGGAGGCCGAAGTCGCCCAAGCCAAGTTCGAAGTAGCTCGTGAAGCCGTACCGATCTCTCACCCGAGCCATCTTCCCACGCTGGGACCAGGACTTCCCCCAATCGGCTCGCCCATGCTGCCAGAAGAACTCGAGTACCGAAAAGTCGTCTTTGAGGCAGCTTTCGAGATCCTCAGAGAGGCAGTCCGTCAGAAGGGCGCTCTAACCTAGCGTGAGCCGCCCCCACCGTTCCAGCCCTTCCATCCCGCGCTGGGTGTCCGTCTACTTGAACAAGGCCACGCCGAGCAGGCCGAAATCGGTTATCGTAAGGACCTAGGGTACGATCCCGACAGCCGGACACAACGTTGTGCTCCATGACTTGCAAGAGCGTCTCGTAAGGCTGGCAACGACGACGAGACGACAATGGTCAAGCGCGGCCGGGACATTGCCCTGGCTTCTGCGGACGTCCCCATCGCAGCATCCTGTTTCCGCGCCGCGACAGCTGTGAGATGTACTCCAAATGGTACTGGCTGTCCTAATATGGGTGGAATGCGCGAGACGTGAGCCGATATAAAGAGCCTTGCATATTGCTTCGAAACTCGAATCGGTAGTTGTCCATAGCACGCGCGTGTGTGGTCTATCCGGTCCATCAAATAGTCGCAAGGACGACAACTTTTTTTTTTCTTTTTCAGGCAATCATTTGCTGAACGAATGAGAGAGGACTGCCTGGTTATCGGATGGGGTGCGCAAGAACTTGTATCCCCAGAGACATAGACATCCTATGTAACATTTCAACGGTTCCTTTCAAGACCAACGACGGGCCGTCGACGGATCGCAAGTCTTCATGTCATTCGGATGCAAAGCAATGACAGTCTCCTCCAAAGAGAAGATTTGCTCTTGCCTTCTTGTTTGTGTATGAAAATGACATTAAATCCGTGGGAAAACGGTAGAAGAGATTTCTGATCATGCCCGCCTCGATGAATAGAGAGCACACGCAAAGATCCCTTGCAGAGTTTGCACGGAATTGTATTCGCGGCTACCTCGTCCGTTCATGCTGCGGAGCGATCTCTTTCTACTTTGTGCAGTGAGGCCAGATGGGACATATAAACTCATACGGCCTGCCCAAGCCTCACTTCATCGGCGAACTGCCCGTAGCCATGGTGTTGAGCAACAGCCACTCAGTTGACAACAAATGTGGCCCTCACGGATACAACAGCTCGTCGCCAAGGTGCAGCACTGTAGACACGGTACACTTGAGTCAAGTCAAGGGCCACACCGGACTTCGGATCTGGGGGCCCCGAGAAGCAGCATCCGAGATTTCCATCACGTGTACGTGTAGATACCCGGAGTCCAGTCAAGCCGACAGCTAAGCTGCAAACATGTGAAGAGAGGCAGGGCCGCGGATGTCATTCAAGAATATATGCTGATCACATCAAAAATTTACGATGGGCGAATGTATGTACGCTCAATCATTGCGCTCCCTCTCACCTGCCAGTAGGCAGAGAGGCATCGCACCCAAGATTGTTCGCTTCCTTCTCCATTTCGATCCCGGTATCCGATGGTCCTGGGTTCAGCCGAAGCGAACCTCTCAACGAATTTTGTTTCCACGAGAACATGAATGTTTATTTTGCGTTGTTCAATAATGGAGAAGAAGGAGGAAAGAGAGAAAGGGATTTTCGCCAAGGTCAACTTTTGTAGTCGGAACGAGATTTTTTTTTTTGGTGCGTGTGCCTCAGGCAACGATTAACCTGGCGGGGGGCGGGACTGGAGGGTTCCTGCACCGGTCTTCGGCAACCTGAGAGCCCAAGTGGGCCCCTGCAACGACATGCCGTCACTTGCCGCTGGCCATCTCAATCTCCCGTGCTTGTCTTGTCCCTGGATAATCTCTCCTTGATCAATCTTGCTCCTCCCCCAACACCCACTGATAACCTCCCCAACATGGCCAAACCAGCAGCAATGGCTGTAGAAGGCCTCCCGAGGTTCTTGCTTCCGAGACTCAGCTGGACTGGTCCGGCAACAGCTTCCCAAGGTCTGCGACCCCTCGCTGCCTTGACTCCGAATTCCCGCCGACGGATGCACACACAGCCCAATGCGCTGCGCTACTCGAACATATCACCAAAATGTCTCAGCACCGCCTTCAACCCCAAGCGCGCCTCGGTCCTGGAAACCCCAGGATTGACTAGATCGTTCCACGCGACCCCTGCGAGACGACGCGACCACCACTTTGATACCTTGAAGTTTGTGCAGCGGCTGAAGAGCGAGGGGTTCACAGAGGTGCAAGCCGAGGCCATGATGAAGGTCCTCAACGATGTGATAGAGGAGAGGTAATACGGCATGTCCTTGGTCCCGTGATCCGCTTTATCTTACTGTAGTCCAGCATACAAAATCTCACCCGAACCATGGTCCTCCGCGAAGACGCTGCCAAGGCCACATACACCCAGAAGGTCGACTTTGCTAAGCTGCGATCCGAGCTTCTCTCCGCCGACAGCACCGAGTCCAGCACGACGCGCGCGTCCCACGAGAAGCTGAGCAACGACATTGCGAAGCTCAGCTCCCGTCTGCGCGACGAGATCGGCCGGACCCAGGCTAGCGTACGCTTGGATCTCAACCTGGAGAAGGGTCGCATCCGTGAGGAGGCTGTCGGCCAAGAGCTCAAGATCAAGGAGACGGAGACCAAGATTGAACAAGAGGTCGCGGCGCTGCGTGAGAAGCTGGAGCAAGTCAAGTTTCAGACGCTTCAGTGGCTTATGGGAGTATGCACTGGTTTCGCCGCTCTGCTTCTTGGTGCCTGGAGATTGCTCATGTAGATGGAGACTTGGACCACTCGACACCAGCCCATCGGAGAGATATTCGAGTGCTTTCAGTAGAAGACGGAAGGTTAGGTATACCCTGATAAGTCAGCCACCAGTGCCTGTACGGAACGGAACGGACACTTGTCCCGTCACAATGAGGCCTGCCAAGCTCGGCTATCTCTTAATATTGGATAGCCAGTTCTATGCCTAACTGCTCTTGTCAAGAGAACAGTGACAGCAGCTGTGTAGAAGATGCGGGTGGTGGCCTAAGAGGAACTACCCCTCCACCGTACCTGCCTCAGATAGAATTTCTTGCAAAGACCCTCAAGCGAGGGCTCCTGCCGCCGTAGACGAAAAACTTCTTTGCCGTCTACCTAGACATATCTCTCGTCCCGTGTGATTTTTCTGGTGCAGCCTTTCCCTCCAACCTCGCAACCGCCCGAGGCACCCTTCTCCTTCTATGTCTGTCTGCATCGATATCTCAAACGCTCCCTTTCACGATACCCGCCACGACGCAACGTCAACATGTCGGTACCTGCCGCACCAGCTCTCAACTCGGACATCGATTCCGCGCAGGTAGGCTTCGCCATGCATCGGTCCAGCGAGGAGTCCAGCACTAATGGTCGCGATTGTACTCAGAGTCCTCTGGAACCAGCTCTCAGCGATGAAATGAAGAGGGATCTTGCTCGCATCGGTTTCCACCGCCTAGCCCTTGGCAAGAACGACTTCGACATCAGTGATACAGCCATTGAATTTAAGGTGAACAATTGTCAGTTCCTTCTACACATTGCGATCGACCCAAAGATTACTGGGACTCTGACAAGCTTGAATCTGACCTGTAATATAGACAGCTCCTGGACATATGGAGGCGACCTACGTGGGTCACTACTCCTGGCTTGCGTAAGTTACATGATCATCAGACAATATTTCTTGAAGTCGGCGCAACTGATATGCTCCCTAAAGGTCTTGGTTCCCGTACAACCCTAACCATATCACTATCTACTTCATCTCCAACACGGGGAGTCAGAGCTTCTCCATCCCCGAGGCCATTCTGGCGCAGAACTTTGAATATTTCCAAGTTGCCCTCAAGATCAAACCCTCGGAGTTGGAATGGAAGGAGCAGGCCGAAAGGGAGTTCAAGCTACAGCGCAGTGAGGCTGGTGCTTTTGGATTGATCATCAGCTTCCTGTTGACGGGAACATTCCCGCAGCACCCTGACCCCAAGATACGATCGGCTCACGGCGTGATTGACGACTTCATCACCGCCATTCGCTTATCAGACTATACGGGCCTGCGCTGCCACGATCGTTTCGTTCACGCCGTCTGCTTGTGCGTCCGGCAATTACTGCTGGAGGACCGCAAAGCACTGCAGACGGTACACATCAGCAAGCTCTACAACCTCGCCGCCACTCATCCTCAACACCTCCGAGAACTTGCCAAGGTATTTGCGCAGGCAGCAGTGAAGCCCTGGATGCACTGCTGGATGGCCAAGTCGACCAAGCCGGCGACTATTTCTCGCTCCGTTGCCTACGATGAACTTTGCGGCACCGACCCAGACGAGTGGCGTCTGGTTGTCAAGCACTACATTCATCTGGTTGACCACAACGACAGTTTCGCCGTCGACGTTGCAAAGCAGGTGCGCAAGACGATGGAGGAGAGCAAGCGCCTCAACTCGATCGCTTCAGGTAAGTTTAGCTTTGGGAGTTGCGGTTCGGCGGGCAGGTGCTGATTGGTACATAGCTACGCAAGATGGGGCCAACAAGACGATTCACAAGTTGCCAGAGCACGTCGACTATGTCACCTACCGTGATCCCCTCGTTCCTGGAGAGGGTAAGGTGAAGGCGCAGCTTTTCACAATCTGAAATATGGTCACGCCGAACATGAATTAACAACTTGACCGGTAACGCTACTGTAGCACCGCAGCAATGTCACGCAAGGTTGAAGTTGGATGCCTGCGGATGAGGGTCGATAGCAAGCTAGATGCAACAGATGTTGCGGCATACACAGGTTTGGACGTACGGTGGCCGTCAAACAAATGAGCCAAATATCTAGTGTCGTCGAGACGACTGTCGTTGGCAAACAGGATAAGGGAAAAGCGGCTACATGATTAGCTCGGAATTGAGTCTCAGTTGTGAAACCCCTCGTTGGCATTTTTTTCTGTGCAGTTTCAGAGTCAACTTATCTGATTGAAGACGGCGCGGTGACGGACGTAGGAATGTGACGGCATCACAGAATGCAAATTAGTCGTCGGTTGGTTCGGATATCTTAACATGGAGACTCAATTTCCAACGGCCCAATTCAATTCATGTGTCGGAGATGCTTGGCCCGTGGCCGGCCGCAGCTGAATGACAAGCGGGCCTGGTTAGGTTAGGAAGGGAAAGGGGCATGTGCAGCTTACGTCACCCGCATGCGGCCAAACATGCTGCCGGGGCTGCAAACGGCCACCTCAGCATGAGATTCACGTGACGAGGAGAGACCTCTCGTGGTTGGTACCTACCTAGTAGTAGTGTACGGATACAGAGTGAAGGTGCACGGGCCCAGAAGACCTCGCGTGGCTGAAGACAGCGGAGCGGCAGGCTGGCAGGCCACAGGCAATTGGGAAAGGAAATCTCCAGTGCACAATAAACCTGGCCAAACCTGGGAGGCAACGTAAGGTACTACACCCAAAATAATGACCAACCTTTCCACCTCGCTTCGCACTACGTATCCCGTATTCACCTAGACCTACCTAACCTAGCCCATCTTTCCCACCCACCTCCCCCCCCCCCCAAACAAACCATCATCAACGCTTGCCCTCCAGATTGTCATCACTGCGAGGTGCATCGCTACCCCGTATTTACGCTTTCCTCCTCCTCTGCCGTTCTTTGTTTCCCTGTATTAATTGCCTTCTGCGCATTATTCGTTCGGGTCGCAAGGAAGCTATCCCCAGCTTCTTCTCCTTTCCCGAACCCGCACATCCTCACGACACCAACTCCACGTCGCCCGCATCCACGAAATCCCGCTGTTCCCCCCCGACCAGCCGGCTAATCCGACTCTGGGACCCGAAACCACTTAGCTAAGGAGCCCGACTTCGTCTCTGGAAGCTTCCTGTCGCACATACCGCCAGTCATGGCACCACTACCGATCAAGTTCCAGGAGCTGATCCAGCTCCAGACTGCCGGCGTTGAGGACTCCTCCATCGGCTTCAACTCCTGCGTAAGCCATTCTTGTCCCGTCCGCTCCTTGTCTTGAGATCTCTCCGTCGTCGCTAATCTGTCTCCTCCCAGACACTCGAGTCAGACTCGTACGTGTGCATCCGGGAAAAGAAGAACGAAGCTGCCCAGCCCGAAGTTGTCATCGTCGACCTGAAGAACGGCAACAATGTGACGCGGCGTCCCATCAAGGCCGACAGTGCCATCATGCACTGGACTCGCCAAGTCATCGCTCTCAAGGCGCAATCGAGAACACTCCAGATATTCGACCTCGAGAAGAAGGCAAAGCTCAAGTCCACAACCATGAACGAGGACGTCCAGTACTGGAAGTGGATCAACGAGACCTCCTTGGGCCTGGTAACAGACACAGCAGTCTACCATTGGGACGTCTACGACCCCAGCCAAGCTCAGCCGGTCGAGGTGTTCAAACGCAACGCCAACCTGAATGTATGTGCTGCTCTCGCCCTCTTCGCATCTAACGGGAACATCGTGAGCTAATATTCAGCAACCAGGGTTGCCAAATCATCAACTACCGCACCAACGCCGAGGGCAAGTGGATGGTCGTCGTGGGCATCTCGCAGCAACAGGGTCGCGTTGTTGGATCCATGCAGCTGTACTCCAAGGACCGCGGCATCAGCCAAGCAATTGAGGGCCACGCTGCCGCCTTCGGCACTCTGCGCCTCGAGGGTGCCCCCGCCGACACCAAGCTCTTCACCTTCGCCGTGAGGACGGCAACCGGCGCGAAGCTCCACATCGTCGAGGTCGACCACGCTGAATCAAACCCCGTCTTCCCCAAGAAGGCCGTCGACATCTTCTTCCCTCCCGAAGCTGTCAGCGATTTCCCCGTGGCCATGCAGGTGTCGCAGAAGTACGGTGTCATCTTCATGGTCACCAAGTACGGATTCATCCACGTCTACGACCTCGAGACCGCAGCCTGCATCTTCATGAACCGCATTTCCAGCGATACCATCTTCACCACCTCTCCCGATGCCGAGTCTCGTGGTATTGTCGGCATCAACCGCAAGGGTCAAGTGCTCTTCGTTTCGATCGACGACAGTAACGTCATTCCCTACCTCCTCCAGAACCCGGCCAACACCGAAATGGCTATCAAGATGGCATCACGAGCTGGCCTCCCTGGTGCTGATAATCTCTATGCTCGTCAGTTCGAGCAGCTGTTCAACAGCGGTCAGTTCATGGAGGCGGCAAAGATCGCGGCCAACTCCCCTCGCCAGTTCCTCCGAACTGCCGAAACGATTGAGAAGTTCAAGGCGCTGCCCCAGCAGCCTGGCCAGATGTCGTTTGTCCTGCAATACTTTGGTCTTCTTCTCGACAAGGGCGCGCTCAACGAGCACGAGTCCATCGAGCTGGCCCAGCCTGTCCTGGCCCAGAACCGTCTCAACCTTCTCGAGAAGTGGCAGAAGGAGAACAAGCTCACCCCTTCGGAGAGGCTCGGTGACCTCGTGCGGCCTCATGACCTGAACATGGCTCTCGCCATGTACATCAAGGCCAACGTCCCCCACAAGGTCGTCGCCGGCCTCGCCGAAACCGGCCAGTTCGACAAGATCCTGCCTTACGCCACCCAGACAGGCTACCAGCCCGACTACGTCCAGCTGCTCCAGCACATTGTTCGTGTCAACCCGGAGAAGGGAGCCGAGTTTGCCACGGCTTTGGCCAACAACGAGGGCGGTTCTCTGGTTGACATCGAGAGAGTCGTCGACATCTTCCAGTCCCAGGGCATGATCCAGCAGGCAACCGCCTTCCTCTTGGATGCACTAAAAGACAACAGACCTGACCAGGGCCACCTTCAGACTCGTCTCCTCGAGATGAACCTGATGAATGCGCCCCAGGTCGCCGATGCCATTCTTGGAAACGACATGTTCTCCCACTTCGACAAGACTCGCATTGCCACCCTCTGCGAACAGGCCGGCTTGGCCCAGAAGGCCCTGGAGCTCTACGAGGACCCCGCGGCTGTCAAGCGTGTTGTGATCAACATTGCCGCCACCCCCAACTTCAACCTTGACTGGTTGACCGGTTTCTTTGGCAAGCTGTCCGTTGAGCAGTCCCTCGACTGTTTGGACGCGATGATCAAGCACAACATCCGCCAGAACCTCCAGGCTGTGGTCCAAGTCGCGACCAAGTACTCTGATTTACTTGGCCCGGTCCGTCTGATCGACCTCTTTGAGAAGTACAAGACTGCTGAGGGTCTTTTCTACTACCTCGGAAGCATCGTCAACCTCTCGGAGGACCCTGACGTTCACTTCAAGTACATCGAGGCTGCCACCAAGATGGGCCAGTTCAACGAGGTTGAGCGCATTTGCAGAGACAGCAACTACTACAATGCCGAGAAGGTCAAGAACTTCCTGAAGGAGGCCAGGCTTCAGGAGCAGCTGCCCCTCATCATCGTCTGCGACCGCTTCAACTTTGTCCACGACTTGGTGCTCTACCTTTACCAGCAGCAGCAGTTCCAGTCCATCGAGACCTACGTTCAGCGTGTCAACCCCAGCCGGACACCTGCCGTCATCGGTGGTCTTCTGGATGTCGACTGCGACGAGAGCATAATCAAGAACCTGTTGTCGACTGTCAACCCGGCGTCGATCCCTATCGATGAGCTCGTCTCCGAGGTCGAGACTCGTAACCGTCTCAAGCTCCTCCTGCCCTTCCTCGAGGCCACCCTTGCCGCTGGCAACCAGCAGCAGGCTGTCTTCAACGCGCTCGCCAAGATCTACATCGACTCGAACAACAACCCTGAGAAGTTCCTCAAGGAGAACGACCAGTACGACACTCTCACCGTTGGTAAATACTGCGAGAAGCGTGACCCCAACCTGGCTTTCATCGCCTACTCGAAGGGCCAGAACGACCTCGAGCTCGTCAACATCACCAACGAGAACGGCATGTACCGCAACCAGGCTCGCTACCTGCTCGAGCGGGCTGACCGCGAGTTGTGGACCTTTGTTCTCAGCGAGAACAACATCCATCGCCGCTCCGTGATTGACCAGGTGAACGCCACCGCTGTTCCAGAGTCTACCGACCCTGCCAAGGTCTCCGAGGCTGTCGCCGCGTTCCTTGCCTGCGACCTCCCTCTCGAGCTTATCGAGCTGCTTGAGAAGATCGTCCTGGAGCCTTCGCCCTTCAGCGACAACGCCAACCTCCAGAACCTCCTTCTGTTTACCGCTGCCAAGGCCGACAAGGGTAAGGTTATGGACTACATCCACCGCCTGGACAACTTCAGCGCTCCCGATATCGCGTCTGCCTGTATCGATGTCGGCCTCCACGAGGAGGCCTTCGAGATCTTTAAGAAGACTGGCGACAAGACCTCCGCTGTCAACGTCCTGATTGAGAATGTTGTGAGCATCGACCGCGCCCAGGCTTACGCGGAGGAGGTCGACCTGCCCGAGGTGTGGAGCAAGGTGGCCAAGGCCCAGCTTGACGGCCTCCGTGTCAGCGACTCCATTGAGTCGTACATCAAGGCCGAGGACCCCAAGAACTACGAGGAGGTCATCGAGACGGCTGTCCGCGCCGGCAAGGACGAGGACCTTGTCAAGTACCTGCGCATGGCCAGAAAGACGTTGCGTGAGCCCGCCATCGACACTGCTCTCGCCTTCTGCTATGCCCGCCTCGACGAGCTTGGCGAGCTGGAGGACTTCCTCCGCGGCACCAACGTCGCCAACATTGAGGAGTCCGGTGACAAGGCTTACGAAGAGGGTCTCTTCCAGGCGTCCAAGATCTTCTTCACTAGCATCTCCAACTGGGCCAAGCTGGCCACCACCCTCGTCCACCTCGAGGAGTACCAGGCTGCTGTCGAGTGCGCCCGCAAGGCCAACAACATCAAGGTCTGGAAGCAGGTCCACGAGGCTTGCGTTAACAAGAAGGAGTTCCGTCTTGCCCAGATCTGTGGTCTCAACCTCATTGTGGATGCCGAGCAGCTGCAGACCCTCGTCAAGCAGTACGAGCGCAACGGCTACTTTGACGAGCTTATTGGCCTGTTGGAGCAGGGTCTCGGCCTCGAGCGTGCCCACATGGGAATGTTTACCGAGCTCGGTATCGCCCTGTCCAAGTACCACCCCGAGCGTCTCATGGAGCATCTGAAGCTGTTCTGGAGCAGAATGAACCTGCCCAAGATCATCCGTGCCTGCGAGGAGGCGAACCTCTGGCCCGAGCTGGTCTTCTGCTACTACCACTACGACGAGTTCGACAACGCCGCTCTGGCGGTCATCGAGCGCCCCGAGAACTCCTGGGAGCACCAGCAGTTCAAGGAAATCGTTGTCAAGGTCGCCAACCTGGAGATCTACTACCGCGCAATCAACTTCTACCTCGAGCAGCACCCTTCCTTACTTACGGACCTGCTCCAGGCGCTCACTCCCCGTATCGACGTGAACCGTGTGGTCAAGATGTTTGAGAAGAGCGACAACCTGCCGCTGATCAAGCCTTTCCTCGTCAACGTGCAGAGCCAAAACAAGCGCACGGTCAACAATGCCATCAACGACTTGCTGATCGAGGAGGAGGACTACAAGACGCTCCGCGACTCCGTCGAGAACTATGACAACTACGACCCCGTCGACCTTGCCTCTCGTCTGGAGAAGCACGACTTGATCTTCTTCCGCCAGATCGCGGCGAGCATCTACCGCAAGAACAAGCGGTGGGAGAAGTCCATCGCTCTCTCCAAGCAGGACAAGCTCTTCAAGGATGCCATTGAGACTGCTGCCATTTCTGGCAAGACCGATGTTGTGGAGGACCTGCTCCGCTATGTAAGTAAATCCCCAAGGCCTTGGACAATGTATGGTACTAACAAAGACACAGTTCGTCGACATTGGCAGCCGCGAATGCTACGTCGGCATGCTTTACGCCTGCTACGATCTTATCCGCCCCGACTTGGTCCTCGAGATCTCTTGGCGCCACGGTCTCACCGATTTCGCCATGCCCTACATGATCAACATGTTGTGCCAGCAGACAAAGGAGTTGGCAACCCTCAAGGCCGACAACGAGGCTCGTAAGAGCAAGGAGAAGGAGCAGGAGAAGGATGAAACCAACACTCCCATCCTCGGCGGCAACCGCCTCATGATCACTGCCGGCCCCGGCGGCATGGGTGCCCCATCTCCCGTGCCTTATGGCCAGACGAATGGCTTCGCGCCTCAGCCTACTGGCTTTGGGTTCTAGATGAGGGCGCCAGCACATGTTTGGGTCGTTGTGCCCGCGAAAAGATGGCAGCCTCGGGCTACTCATTATTATCCACAGTCTATTGCTTTTGGTGACATGAATAACCAGGCGGTCGGTCGGTCGGGCGGATGCACCGGCGGCACTAAAATTCTATGAACGCGGACGATGGCGTTGAGATATACTAGGGCTCCCTGTAATCGTATCTTTGCTCTCTGGACGGATAAGCTTGTTTGGCAGGCGGACGACTGTTATGCGGGGGAATCATCAGGTGGTGCTTATATTTCAATCTGCACACACGAAGTTAAACTCGCCGTTACTGGTTCAGGGATACGTCGAGCCTGTCGCTCGAACCCAAAACTGTATGATAGTCCTTTTTTTTTTCTTTTTCTACTAAACGTTGATCATTTTTTTCTGATGAACCATTGAATCCTCCTTGAACCTAACCGGAACTTTAAAAAAGGAAAGGAACTATGTTAACCCTCGGTGTGGTAAATGTTCAATACTGATCGGCCAAGGCGTCTTCCGTCACTTGAACGGGTAAACGACTAACTGACTCCACGGCAGTCGGGGCCCGGGCTTTTTCGATTCGCTGCGTCGCATCCGAAGGACAACGAGGGGCCTCCTAGAAGTTTACGGGCTCCAGGGTAGGGGGGTAGGTCACGGAGGGACCGTCGGGCTTGCGATGCAGTCGGGATGCTATGCCATGCTACGCCGTGCTACGCAAAAGAGTAAACTTGAAACTTTTCTTCTTCACTCCCTCCCTCTTCTTTCAGTGGAGGAGGATATATATCTACAGGAAGAAGAAGGGAAAAAAAAACTCACTCCACTCACATGCGGGCTTCTGGAGGAAGAAGAGAGCTAATCTCTCGAACCTACCTACCTACCTACCTGCTTGCCCTCCCCCTTCACACCCACACACACACGCGCGCGCGCAGACACAGCCATCTGAAGTGTCGGTCTCCTCGCCACCCTGGTCACGACCACACCACCGGGGCAGCGGCGGCCTCGGCCGGGACCCGGGGCGACCGCAGCGCGTCGGCCGGATCGGGGTTGGCCCGGTAGAAGGCGGCCATGGAGCCCCGGCACATGGGGCACCGGGCCAGCTTCTCCGGGTCGTGCTCGAGGAGGCGGGCGCCCGTGGCGAGGACGTGGGTGACGGTGCACTCGCGGCAGACGAGATGGCGGCGCGCGCACACGACGACGGGGCGGCGGGCGGCCGGGTCGTCGGCGAAGTGGCTCCCGCACACGGGGCACTCGCGCTCGTCGTCGTCGTCGTCGTCGTCACCGTTACCGTTTGGGTTGTCGTTGGCGTTGGGCCCGCCGCCGTTGCCCGGCCGCAACCCCCGCGCGGCGGCGACGCTGATGACGCTCTCGTCGGCGGCGGCCTGCGCGTGGACGAGCCTGGCCTCGGCGGCGGCCGTGAGCTCGGCGCGCGCGCGGCGGAGGGTGTGGACCTCCATTTCCTCGTTCGGCGGCGGGCGCTGGAAGCGGTCGCGGAAGAGGCGCCAGCCCGCGCGGTCGCCCGTCGAGAAGACGCCGTCGAGGCGCTCCATGGTCGCCTGCATGTCCCTGCGGGTGGCGTCGACGTCGCGCCGGAGCTGCAGCGGCGCCGACCAGGCGGCGTTGTCGACGGGCGGGCTCAGGGTCGTGCCGACGCGGAGGTACCAGTGGATGACCTCCTCGGAGATCTCCTCGACGAGATGGCCTACGCTAGGCGATATACGCACACATCCAGATAGCGTCGTCCCAGGATCAAGAATGGGAACGCGGATTTCC
>NW_007361028.1:411654-473122 GCF_000149035.1 Colletotrichum graminicola M1.001 | reverse complement strand
CTGCAGGGGTTTCCGGGAGGGAAGACGGCGCGCGCGCGGGAGGTTGCGCTCCGCGGCGCGGTCGGGCCCTCCCCGGCCCGGGCCCTAGCGCGAAGCGGAGGAGGTCGGTGTACTTGACGACAGCGGCCTCGAGCCGCTGCAGGCAATCGTGGTATCGCTGGTCCTCGTGGGGGTTGGTCTCAAAGCGGCAGATGGCGACCTTGTCGAACCTGGCGGCCCGGCGTTCGACAAACCACTCGGCGACCATCTCGCGGGCCAGGACCAGCTCCCAGTCGTCCTCGTCGGGGTCCGGCACGTTGATGTAGGGCAGGACGATTTCCCTGTGGAAGTCCAGGATCCTGCAGGCCTCCTGCTGCCGGAGGAAGCGGCCCAGGTTGCCGCAGTAGCCGTAGTCCTCGGAGAAGCACCCGCAGTCCGCCACGCCGGGCCCGACCCAGTGGGCGTCGAAGGAGCGGCAAAAGACCTCGGCGCGCACCTCCTTGACCACCTGCTCGACCATGGCGCCCCTGAGGACCACGTTGGGGACCTTGCGGGCGACCATGTGCTTGGCCAAGATGGCGAGCTGCGCAACGTATTCGAACACGGCCTGCGAGGGCTCGAGGAACTCGCCGGTGAGCAACGGCAGCACGCCGTCCATCACGTCCCGGCGGGCCGTGATCCTGCGCGGGAGGCCCTTGTCGTGGACGCAGGCCGGGCACTCGCCCTCGGCGAGCTGGCACACCAGGCCGTAGTCCGTCCGGCAGGGGCCGTGGTAAGGGTGGGCGCAGTAGACAAACGACTCGTGGACGTGGTACTGCATCCCGGGCCGTAGCCTGTCGTCGAGGACCGTCGTGAAGGTGGCGTGGTAGACCCTGGCGAGCCTCCAGGCGTCGCCGAGCTTGACCATGGAGTCGCGGGGGTAGTTGGCTCGGGCGTCCATCCCTTCGTCGGTTTGTGGGCACTGGTGCCATGTCACTTTCTTGATGCACATGGCTTAGTCGGGGCAAGGCCTTCGCTACAGCAGCATGCAGCCCGGCACTGGCATGGGGCTTCTTTCCCGTCTCTCTCTCTATCTCTCTTCTTGAGCAAGTCAGTGGTGGGAAATGGTTGATAATTCGTCCAGGGCGTATTATTCGTTCCATGTCGGCCGTGGAGGGTTCGCCGGCCAGGAGATGTTTGGACGTTTAAAACCGCGATGCCAATTCCTCATGGTCGTCGAACAGCAGGCTGGTCGAACAAGGGGACGAAGCTCGCCATTGTGTTAGAACAATGGCCATGTCACCGTAAGTCAAGATCAATGGTGGTTTTGTTTATCGTTGGACAAAAGAGAGACATGTTTTGCTCAAGGGCCGTTGTTCTCCAAGTCACGAAACAGAGCAAAGCCGATGTGGTCCGCGAGGCATTGTCAATTGCATCAACCAAGGCATTGTACCACAACTAGTTCCTCTTGAACAGTAGCCGACTCTCAATTGGGCCTTCATAAGTGTGCGGTATCGTTCGGAAAACCTCGAGAAGTGTATTGCTTTGGACTTGAGAACCTCGAGGCGCAGCATGAGCTTTTTCCTTCGAGGGTCAGCGTTTTGGGTTTCGCATTCACATTTGATCTATCACAACCAAGCCGTCGGTAGCACCGCAACGGTCATCTAGCGTTGATGATGGCCTCAGTCGACGAAGAGAGGCCGATTGATGCGTCGCGTGACGTCGTCATGGTCTCGAGTACATGCCAAGTACGTCATCTCCACCGACGCCCACAGAATTCTCGGCATTAACTCGTATTGAGCTCAGCCTAGCCCATCTCCGATGACAGGATCTAAGTAAATGAAAAGGCTAGAAAAGGTATACTCTTCACAAGGAAACGGCATGTACCAACATCTAACAGTCAGATAGAGGTTGTCCTGGGAGGCCATTCCTAGAACAAGGGCGATGTGCTGGCATGATCGGCAGCACGGAAAGGGTCCCCCTCGAAACCTGGCCACCATGAAGTAGACCGCGCCAACGGACGGGGAGCAAAGGGCGATACCACGCAGAACACAGATGGAGGGTCGCAAACAGCCCAGTCATGGTCAAGGGTAAAGGGGGGTGCCAAAAAGGCCCAGGGCCACATTGTTCCGTTGGGACTGCAGGTTCATTTTCTTTTCCCCCTCTCGCCAATCACGGCGTCCATAGCATCTGCAGCAAGATGGGGACTCCCAGATTGGAGGTTGAGCTGAGCACCACCACCACCTTTGCCCAGGGGGGGGGGAGCCAGCGCCTGTAGTTGGTGTGAATCAGACCACCCCCTACTGGTTTGTGGTATCTTCTGCGCGTGGTAGATTGGGGTATGGGATGCGCGCTGCGGGTATTCTAAATAGGATTTTACTATGTAGAGCCTGCTGACGGAATATTGGCGCGAGCTGGGTGTGAAAGTCTCTGGGTGCATATTCTTGGGGGCAACCGTCGCGGGCCTGAGGACTCGAGTATCAGGCGGGTATTGATTCGGTAAAAAAGAAGAAGAAGAAGAAAAAAAATACTATCATTGGTTTGCGAAAACAATGAATGGGATATCCGTCTTTTGGGCGTAATGGTGTGCGAGAAAGTACCAAGAGAAACGATGGATACATAACGGGCCGTCTGTCCGAAGAGTAAGCTCGGGGGAGTCAGGGCAACAGCTCTGGATACGGACTGCCAAGAAGACCGGACGATCCGGGCACCAGGAAGCCGAGGTACTTTTGGTTTTCAGTGTCAACGAAGAAGGCAGGGGTGAAGGTCCCAATCATGTCTGCATTCTTAGGGGGGGGGGGGGGGGGGGAGAACCGACACTGAAGTCGTCCGGGGAAAGAAAAAAACGAAAAAAAAAAAAGGAAAAATGAGGAGAGGAGGGTAGGGAGAGGCAAGCTTCCAAAGACAGACGGACGTCGAAATGTCGATAAAAGGATGAACGGAAAGACAAGGCCAAGGCTGAACCGTAATGCCAAATGAAAACATTCAAGAAGAATGTGAATGGAACAATATGTCCAAGGAAAAAGACTCCCAAATGTCCCTTATGCCGCGTCTCGATCTTGAGATAAGTCCTACCAACCAACCCCATGACAAATAAAAGATCAAGGACCAAACCTTGTACAGGCCAAACGCCGCCTCCCGGTAACCCTCAGAAGACAGCTTTTTATGCGATAAAACTCCGTTTTTTTCTCTTGTTTGTTCTTGGTCAATCCAATCATGCCAACCGCGGTATGGCGATGCGGTGTGATGCAATGTGACGCGATGCAGTGCGATGAGACGGGCTGCATGGCAGGATGATATCATCTCATCCTCTCACACGTGCGCGTATTACATGGATTGCTGCTTTTGGCGAAATTCGCGCCGTCTTTCCTCGATCTTGAAGCCATCCTTGGGACACTCCCACCCGTTCTCTTCGATCTTGACCCTGTCGAGGCATTTTGTGCAGCGCCACCACTTGGGATAGATTTTGCGCTCCTGCAACCACGAGTCCGACATGTCGCCCGTCTTCTTGTCCACGTCTTCCTTGTGAACGTCGGTAAGGTGGACGCGCAAACGGTCTTTGCGGCTAAAGGGCTCGCTCTTGCGGGTGCAGGCCGGATAGTCGCAAAGAAAGGCCCCGTCCTTCTCCTTGCCTGTGGCGCTGACGCTGTTATTCCTGCTCCCTGCGTTGGCTCCCGCGCCAACGCCAACACCAGCGCCCGCCGCGCCCGCCGCGCCCTTGACCTTGCCGCTGCCTGACGGGTTCTTCTTGGTGGTGATCTTGGGACTCGGGTTGCTGATACTCGTCGCGGGCGTGATGTCTTTGAGAGAAAGAGCGGGCGACGGCTGTGTTTGGCTGTCCGCGTGGGCTTGAAGGTAATGCCGGTCAAGGTCTATTTTGCGCTTGAAGGGCTTCGAAGGACATGCTGCCGACAAGCACGTCCATTCAACGTCTTGATGTTGCTGTATAGGCGATTTGCTAGTGGCAACGAGCGGTACTACGTTTGGCAGCTGTTCTGAAGGTGCATGTTGCTGCTGCAATTGCCAGAAGCCGCCATCGTCGGTCGGCACGTAGTCATACTTGGAGCAATCAAAGTCGGCGTATGGTGTTTCGGGCCTTTTTTTTTTATCGGGATCAAAAATCAGTAATGGAAGCTTTACATGGAGCGGATGTGATTGAAAAAAAAAAAAAAAAAAAGGCACAGTGGTTCGTGCAAGGGGAGGTCTGCCTCGAGGGTCCATTTGAAAGGTAGAAAACGGCAGTGGAAACATGTATAAAAACGGAAATAAAACAAAATAGACTTGTCGTCGATCAAGACTCACCATGACTCGGTGATGGGCATGTTGGCACCACCTCTATTCAAGGCGGCGTACGGGCGTTTTGCGGCCGTGGGAGGGGCCATGATGGACATTGCCAGGCTTTCTTCTTCTTTTGCCCGACGGGGTTTAAATCAGCGATGGTTTCTCGTTTCCCCAGGATTGCGAATCTGTCCTTTCCATCGCCGTCCCCCCCTCGTGTCGCTTGACTCCTTTCGTTCGTCTCGCAACCAAACAAACAATCAACCGGTCAATAGGGGGAGATAATCCCGACTTTTTGCGACCGAACAAACATACAAACCAGACAATCAATCGATTTGGATAAACGTAAAGAACAGATCATACCTTCCGGCTTGGTGGGGGGCATGGGTAGAGCGCAGGTGCGCGGCAATGTACGGGGGGTCTGCGTCAGCCACCGCTCGTATAGTCGTCGGCGTTTTCGTCTTGGTCGTCGTGCTTGTTATCGCCCGTGTTGTTGTTGTCGTCGTCGTCGGCGGCGTCGGTTGTCTAGGTCAGACGAGGCCGGGGCTGATCCAGATTGATGATGGCCGAGTCGTCATGAGACGGCGGCAGGTAAACGGAGGCGGGATGGTTGAAGGAGGGAAGAAGTGGACGGAAGGATCATTTCATAGTGAGTGGCCCTCTGGTCACCGACGGGAAGGATGAGAACTGCGAGTTTGCGGGAAGGGGGGGGTAGAAAAAAAAAAAGAGACGGTTTGGCCCTTAATGGTCTCTCGGTTGTTTGCTCGATCGTTCCTCCTCTGGGACCAGGAGATGATTATTGCTTTTCTCCCCTCACACTCCCGGCTGCTGCCCCTTCCTACGGTTACTACTACTGTACTTCTATTCCTACTCCCGCGGCCACTGGACCGGGGCACACACACACACACACACACACATCGAGCCCATGTCAGCCTCCTCGCATCAATCAGGTCGGATCTGGGCGAGAGCCAACCAACGGGAAGGGGAGCCAACGCTTGCTGGCCAAAAGGGGAGAGAAAGA
Organism: Colletotrichum graminicola M1.001; assembly: GCF_000149035.1. NCBI lineage: Eukaryota > Fungi > Ascomycota > Sordariomycetes > Glomerellales > Glomerellaceae > Colletotrichum > Colletotrichum graminicola. The sequence goes on along the minus strand of NW_007361028.1, from coordinate 467,865 downwards.
GGCAAAACAGCAATCGGTCCAGCTCGGAAGGACGGGACCAGGTTGGAACGTAGGTGGTTTGGACAAGGTCCTGGCCAGGTTCAGGTACGGCGGCACATGCAGTCAATACCCTCGCTTCGGGGAATGAGAACGAGTGATTGGGGGGGGTAGCTCGCGTTGGAAGGTGCATATAGCTCTCTCATAGCTGTCCCGTGTCTCCCTGTTCGCCTGTCTGTAATTACCAAGGTACGTATGTAGTAGGTACGGATGCAATATCTAATCAAGGGACAGCACAGCTGCAGCAACAGTTCTTGCGACAGCAAAGCAACTGCTGCTACAAAAAGGGCATGGTACGTATCCCATCCATTGCAGCGACAGCAACGTATCTGGTGAGCGTGGCGGGGTTCACGCTGTTTGCCCAATCCTGGAAAAGGACGGCACGCCTGGTTCGGCGTCGAGCAGGAGGGAGAGGGGGGGTGTGAGGTGAGAGAGCTCTCTCTCCGTCCCCCAGGATGAGTGTGGTAGGTAGGGAGAGAGGGCCGGCCAGGATGGGGGATGGGATGGATGTCTGGGCGTGTGACTCCCAGCTCTTACTTCACACCCCCGGGTCACTCGCTTGGCGCGCGAGAATGAGGGATGAGATGTGATAGAACACCATCAGCAGCAGTCACGTCACGTAGTGCGCTTCTGCTTCTGTTCTGATGCAACAAAGGTGTCCGTCCCTTCGGATGTATTCGTATGGAAACTGTGTATGAGGACGAAGAGGAAAGGCAAAGCAAGTCTGTTGAACAAGGTACCGGAGAGTAAGTACCTAGGTAGGCCGGGCAGGCGGATAGGAGACGTAATGACCTGGGATGAATGAGAATAGAAACGAGATTTCAATAACAGTACCTAGTTCAAAGTAAAAGAGGTCTAGAAGATTGGGATCGGAGGGGGAGTACGTTAGAGGGGGGGTGGTGTGGTGGTGGTGGGGGAGCGGCGACGGCACGGGTGGAGAGGACGTGCGCCGCTTCCATCCCGACCCCCATCGACAACGTTCGCTGCGTCCGTGTCTGTTTGAACCGGACGAGACGAGGCGGAACGGGATAGCCCGGCATCGTTTTAGAGAGCGAGCATCTCGCGGGAGGTGGCGCTGGTTGCAGCATTTGTATCGCTTACCTGTGCTGGGACTTTGCATGGATGGGGAGAGAGAGAGAAGGAGAAAGAGGAAGAGAAAGAGAATCGGTAATGTAAAGTGCAGGCAAGCAAGGCCGGGGAAGGGAGAGGGTAAAGCTAGGCAAGGAAACGAGATGAACAACGCTACACTACGGAGTATCCGTAGACGCAGCAGCTATCGAGTATTTTACCTCGAAGCAAGCCAACATGAGCAGAATGGAGCTCGTGTCGTGCAGAGAAAAGGCCATGGCACGAGGTGTCACGACATGCATAGAGTGTGTATATATGTGCATCGTGTGGTATGGTATGGTATGGTATGGTGTACTTGGACATACACGTACACTTACAGACTGGACTTGCATCTCGAGCTTCAGCGAGCTTGACCTGGGTTACCAAGGTGTGCTCGCAACTTCACCTCGACGTCCATCCGTTGTTGTCCATTCCGGAATGCCGAGTCAGGGACCCTGGCTGCTGACCGAGTGGCTCAGTGGATACGGGGCGAGATTTCGTGATGATCAACGAGCATGGAGGATGGATCCAACACGGATTCGGGAATGAATGGGTGGGGCCTTTTTTTTAGTTTTTTTTTTAGAACTTTGGTGCTCCTATCCGTACTCCGTAGGTAATAGCAATTCGCTCACTAGCGGCAGCAAATAATAGAGGTGGGAGAAGGAAGCAGGAAAGCAGGAAAGAAAGCAGAGGCCACGGTGAGATGGGACTCGTTTGTGGCTTACTGCGCTTGCTCCTCCGATTGTGGTGACACATGGCTCTCGGAACGCGGTTCCGATAATTGTTACAATAGCTTCGGCAATGCCTTTTTACCGTTAAAGTACGTGTACGATAAAGTGAGGTGGACAGACGTGTGCCGCCAAGATGGCGTATGTGTTTTGAGCGTTGCAAGTAGATTGTTTACGTACGTGTACGTGTATGCCTTTCAGCCTCGGTCGGGGTTTATCCACACAAGCTTGACGTGACGGCCTTGCTTTCGAGACTGGGGCTTCAAACGGTAGTTCGAAGTTGACAAGCATGCGAGGCGTTGGTGATTGTCTGAGACTGCAGAGACATTAATGCCGCGGCCTGCCTGACATGATATTTAACTCGTTGCCCGTTTTCCTACTCGTGTTGAGGGAGAAAGGAAGGGTAAGAAGAATAAAATAAAAATCAACGAGAAATCAATAAATAAAAACTCGTCTAGCTCGGCCGTCATCCTTGCTACAAATCTAGGTCATTGGCCTCACGTCACGATCAGCGGGCAATGGCTTCACTTTATCATCGCTCGGGGCATCTGGTATTGGGGGGGGGGGGGGGGGGGGCGTTCTCGGGGGCCAGCCACGACACTACCCACTAGCCCAACATGGGTTCCTGACATGCCCGCAACTCTCTCTCTGCCTTTGCAATACCTACCTATTGGACGGACTGTTGGAGAACCCGATGAGCGATGGCTGAGGGGCGGTGGCTAGTGCTTCCCACCGCCTCCGGGTCTCATCATTAAGAAACATGGGGTCCATCTCTCTCTGTCTTGTAACGGCATGGATAGACCGGAGCAGCAAGCGGGCAGATGCGGTGTGGGAAGGGTCGGCAGCCTCGCAGTGTGACTTGGCCGGCTCTGACTTGCTGAAGCTTGCATGAAGTGGCCCAACCTGCCTGTCGAACCGATTCGTGCCATGATGCTTGCTGGCTGTGTCTTTGGATGGAGCTGGGCCCGTCCTGTCATGTCCTGCTTGTGTCTTGCTCTCACCCCGTCCGGATGCGTCAGAAGCAAGGCGAAAAGAAGACCAAGGAACGCAGCAGACGTGGTAGTGTCATACCAAAGCAAGACCCATTGGATACGGTGTAGCATTAGTTGCAGCCCAACAATCTGATATACCACCACCACCACATCCACCAAGACGAGAAAGAAAAGTCTGTCTCTGGTGCAAGAGGGGCGGTCAGAGCTCTCTTCATTACCCTTGGGTTGCCCATGTCCCCATCCCCTCCGTCGCTTCTTTTCCTCGTCGATTCTTTTCCTTGTTCCTTTCTCTTCTACATCTTGCACCGTTACCTGTTGTCACTTCTCTTTTCTGGCTGCCAAAGTCGGAAGGGTGGACAGTGGGAGGAGATGCATCATCACGACCAGTGACATCTTTCTTGTTCTTTGCAAGGGGCGAAAGGGAGGAAGAAACCCGTCCCAGGAACGACGAGAGGCGAGCGAGTCCCCGCAATCGACTCGCCTCAGCACAGCACAATCCGGCGACCAAAGAATCGGAAACCCTAAGCAGAAGGGTGAAGAAAACAATCTCGACCTCGGTTGAGGGGAGAAAGAAGCTAGGTGACCGAACGAGGTATGTGCATTTGATGCAGCTTTGCTTGCACCTGCTGTTCCTGCCCATTCGCACTGCATCATCCTACCTACCTACCTACCTACCTACTTGGGCAGTCACCGCCCTCTCTCTCTCGGGCAGGTGCTCTTTCCCCTTTCCTGCTTTCCCCCTTCCTCCCCCTTTCTCTCTCCTTCCCCCTTCGTACCGTACAACACATCCCTTTCGTCTCTGCATCCCACATTTGCCATTGGGCATTTGGCATTCGCCCTTCTCCCAGCTTGCAGCCCACCGGATTGCTCTTCCATCCGGCTGCTGGACCTGTGTCTTGGCGACTAAGAGAGAATGTGTGTGTGGGGGGGGCAAGAGCGAAAGAGACTGAGAGTTCTGTCGTGTCTGCTTTTTTTGGCAGGAAACATAGACAAGTGAACTGGCTGCCCCATATTCCCATTCTTCTCCACTGTAACACATCATCCAACCAACCAGACGTGCGGGATCATCGACCTACACTACAAAAATACGTACCCCCCCCTGAACTGAACTGGACTGACGAGAGAGATTACGGATCCAGTCAACTTGCTGAGCAAAAGGGACGGGGACAAAAAAAAAAAAGAATCAGGTATTTCGGCATTGTGTTGCCGAGTCACGACGGCCACGAATCGCAACAGCATCAGCAACCGCGACTTTGTTGACTTCCGTCATTCACCTTATCCTGCACCATCCTGCATATCGCCCTCTCCAGGCACCCGGCCACCCAATACCTACCTTAGCGCAGTCAACGCCTCCAAATAAGTACGTACGCGTTCCGTTCCCGCGCGTCGAAAAAGCTAATTCCACATGGAATGGAGCTGAAAAGACACATGGCCTGAACCTCCTCAATTGTTTCAAACCCATCATACATAGTCTCTCCTCGCCTGTCAACCCTGCCCACGACGCTAACCCTCACCCGCTTAAATAGAACACGCTGTGTCTCTTGCCGCCAACCAAAGGGCAGCCATCCTCTATAAACCCTTTTGCCTCTCTTCTCGACATCGAACCGACCTCCCGTCACCCGCCATCACCACCCCCGACGCCTAACAATCAACCACCCTTGCGACGTCCCATCCATCACATCACACCGACACCATGTCTCGCATCCAGATCCCCCTCGACGCCTTGACGTCTCGCCTCAACCTCCAGGACCGCCTTAACAGCATGCGCTCCGGTGGCTTGAGCGGACGCTTCGCCAACCTGCGTCCCATCTCCGAGTTCTTCGACATGAAGCGCCTCTCCAAGCCCGCCAACTTCGGCGAGGTCCAGTCGCGATGGAACTACAATCTCTCCTACTTCTCCAGCAACTACAGCGTCGTCTTTCTGATGCTCAGCGTCTACGCCCTGTTGACAAACTGGGTCTTGCTGTTCGACATCATCTTTGTCATTGCCGGCATGTTCCTCATTGGCAAACTCGACGGTCGTGACCTCGAGATCGGCACATTCAGAGCCACCACCTCCCAGCTCTGGACCGGTCTCCTCGTCATTTCCGTGCCCCTCGGCCTGTATGCCTCGCCCTTTGCGACGCTGCTGTGGCTCGTGGGTGCTTCCGGCGTGGTCGTCCTCGGCCACGCTGCTTTTATGGACAAGCCCATCGATGAGGCTTTTTCCGGGGAGGCGGTCTAGATGGTCGGCCGCGAGCTCCCAAATTTGCGCCCCAATGGGGAAGACCATCAAGGCGCGGGCGGAGGAAAGAGGGAGCGCCGCAACAGGGGTCCTGGGAGGATGGAAGGAGAGTTGTCGAGGAACTCGAGACAGAATTGGAAGATTCAGATACGCAAGGCGTTGGTTTGCTTTCGCGAGGGCAGCGCTTTGCCAGCGACCCGCTCCGCTTTACGGGTACGGACTTGAGTGGCAAGGCTGCTGTGGTGCGGAGAGGACACGGATATCGGCATTCAGACGAGGACGACGAGGACGACGAAGACGACACCGAGGACTCTGAAGACGACTCTTCCGACCAAGACGACGACGAAGAAGAAAACGAGATTGACTGGGAGCTCTTGTCACCAAAAGAGCGGGACGAGGCACTGGCGCAGAGAGCCCTCGCCCGCGTACGGCGCGCACAGGAACGGGGCAAGCTGGAGGTCAACCTCAGCAAGGAGGAGATGGCGGCCCTCGAGCGGCGGAGGAAGCGCATGGAAAAGGAGGCGCGCAAGCAGGAGCGCAAGCAACGCCAAGAAAAGGAGCAGAGGTTCGCCATCCCGCTGTCCCAGTTTGAGCCGACGTCTCGCAAAAGGTCGCCGACGATGACTGCCGAGGACGACCTGCCGCGCCATCCGTCCCCGGGCACGTTCGCCGAAGTACAAACGCGAGGTCCGCTACCGCCCATCGGTTACTTCCCACCGCCCAACGCTTCTCGTACCCGAACCCGCTCGGCAACTTCGGCTTCTCAGCGACCCACTCACCGTCAGCCTTCGGACATGTCGCCGGCGTCGTCGGCCACGTCCTCCATGTCAAAGTCGCGCTCAAATGTCGACCCCTTCCAGTTTCAGGTCGAGGGCCCCCAAGTGGCCGCCTCGCGACGCAACGCCTCGGGCTCTACAGACGGACGTCGGTCCTCGGTTGCACCCCCGGTGACGCGAAGTTCCCGGGCCTTGCGCGGTCCGCCGCCACCCGAGGAGGACAGCAGCGAAGACAGCAGCGAGGAGAGCAGCGAGGAGAGCACCAGCGACGGCACGGGCGACGGCGCCCAGATTGCCCAACCACCGCAGCCGCCGCCTCCGACGACGAGACGTGGCCGCAAGGAGGCCGTTGTCGTGGAGGAGGCCGCCACTCGTGAATCGGCGCGTGGGGTTTCGCGGGGCAAGAAATCTGCCAACCCGTCGCCGTCCAAGAGAAAGCCTACGAACAGTCGGAAGAAGAAGAAATGAGTCTTGGCCTCTGTCCACCGCTGGTCTCTCAAGAGTCTCTCACATCACCCGTATCTTGTATCAATTATATAGAGTCTTGGTTTCTCAATCGACGTCCCACCACCGGGTGTCCTACAAAATCCGTTGTCTTTGCGTGATATTCAACTCAATGGGAAGATCCGTGGGATTATATAGCATTGCTGTCTGTGATCATAAATCGTTCTCATGATAATGGTATCGCGCAAAAGGTATATAGGTAGATAGATATACATGGTGCGCCGTCATGGTCCGAAGCTCTCGCAGGCTCCACCCGTCCCAGGGCCGCCTGCACAAGGAACGGACCAACAGAGGAAGCAAGAACCATGTGCCCCCCTTGTAACGCCGCCGAAAGCAAGCAAGCAAGCAAGAACCTTGAAAAAATAAAAAAAATAAAAAATAGCAGACGACCACCCAACCCATTGGAATCATGATGCATGGCAAAAACAAAAAAGAGGGACCCGTGTGGGGAACGAGGGAGGGAGGTGGGGACCGCAGCTTCAGATGAACATCTTGGCAACGCCGCTCATGAGGCCGTCAGTCCAGCCGCCGCTATCGCGCTCCACGCTCCTCCTCTCCCACGCGTAGTCCCCGTCGTAGCCGCGCTCGACGTGGGCGCGACTGCTGCCGCCGGCGCCGCTGGCCATGCGGACGGCCTCGCCGACGAGGCCGAGGGAGTCGCCCGAGGCGGCCCTGGCGCCGATGCCGATCATGCGCTCGATGCCGGGGGGCAGGCGCAGGCCGAAGCGGGCGAGCAGGGCGGTAAGGAAGCCGCCGGTGATGAGGGGCATGATGACGAGGGCGACGACCTTGTAGGGGTGCTTCTTGGCGTAGTAGACGAGGTCGCGCCAGAGGCGCTTGACCTGCTTGAGCGTCTTCTGGACGAAGCCGCTGCGGGGCGAGCGTTTGTAGTACGAGGGGCGGCCTGGGAATCGGGTGGTAATAGAAGCGTTAGTTTGGCATGTCTCGGGACGGGGGTTTTTTTTTTTTTTTTGGTTTTCTTTTTTCCGTCTCGCCTGTGTAGCACGAACACAGAGTGTCACGGCATCAAGAGAAGAAAGAGGGTAAGACGACGAGAGAGAGAGAGAGAGAGGGAGAACTAACCTCCGAGGCCGAAGAAGGAAGAGCGCGAGGCATTGGGGATGCCGAAGAAGGAGGAGCGGGACGAGTTGTGCTTGTGGTTGTCGGGGCTGCCGGCGCCGAAGATGGAGGCGGCGATGCCCGGGACGCCGCCGGCGCTGCTGCTACCGCCGGCGTGGTGGCGCTTGCGAGAGCGCGACGAGGAGTTGGAGCGGGAGCGATGCTTGCTGCTGCTGCTGTGGTGCTTCTTGGAGACGCGGCGCGAGTGGGAGGAGCGGGCGGAGAGGACGCTCCCCGTGTCGAAGTTGAAAAAGCCCATGGTGATGGTTTTCTTCTTTTCGTTGTTAACTCCCCCGGTGGTGGTGTTCCTCCCGTCTGTGCGAGACGAGGAGGATGTAGAAGGGGTGGAGAAGAGACGAGCCGGGATTGGGCTTGTCGTGGTTGATGGGTTGCGGAGGAGGTGGAGGAAGGGATGGGGACGTTGAAAGGTATGTGTGCGATTGAGAGAAGGGAAGGAAATGTGGAAGGTGAGAAAGAGGAAAATGAGTGGTGAGACGCAGGTGGGAAGGGAAAAGCCCACACACACACAACACAAAGGGACAGACTCGGCAAACCCTTGTGTGCGGCGTGCGATATGCGAGGCTGGAGAATGCGACCCTAGGGGGAGGGGGAAGGGGAGGGGGAGGCGAGGAGGAGGATGTTTGCGAGTCTTCCTAGCTTCGTAGCGAGCGGGCTTTTGCTTCTTTCTTTCAGCGTGGCGCGCGATCAGCGGGCACGAGATATAGTGTAAAGGCGTGGGAGAAAGATTGGCGAAGGGGGGGGGCGGCGTCCGGGGTTGGCGAGCTATGACTTTAACGACATGGGCTTTAATTGAAGCCAAGCCCAATGAAGCGGGAAAAGGGAAGCGAAGCTCACGAACCGGTGGGATGGGCGAGATAACGGGGGGGGGGGAATTCCCAAGTCGCTTTTTGTAAGAGCTGGTGGTGGACCGACTCCCTTTTTGTTCTTGTCTTCTTTTTTATATTTGCCTTGGGTGGTCTTATTTTATTCAATTGGGTTTTTTTTTTTTTTTTCTTCACAGGACTGCCTTTTTTCATTTTCTTTATTTTTTTTACTTTCTGTTTCGAATCTTGGCGCGCGAACAGGAAAATGAAGGATGCAAGCAACCAAGGCATTCTTAAAAAAATGCGCATGCATGCAAGCAATCGGTCCACGGTTGAGCAAATGGGAGGTTTTACGAAACCCCGCCCTCCCCCCCTCTCGCCCCAGTCCGCTGCACGCCCAAGTCTGTCCTGATGCTGAGTGGACGGGGAGCGGGCGGCATGTGGGAAAATCTGTCGACTCCTTGCAGGACAGAGAGAGAGACTCTTGGGACATCAGGTCTGGTCTGGACTCTTGGGCCGAGGGACAGGTAGGAGGTTCCCCATCCAGCCCGGGGGGGTTTCCGTGGTTCGGCCAATCGAGCCGGGACAAGTCCTTCTCTTCTGCCTCTTCACGTTGTATCAGGCCTTTCACCGCTGCTTTTGCTCATATTCGTTCCATGTTTTGTCTGTTTTCTGCGCATTGACTTGCCTAGATAGCACGCTGGCTCGCAGGTCGGATGAGAGAAAATATGACGAGATAGGGATCCTGTTCGAAGACAGTCAGACAAAAATGGGGAGGTGGTGGATGTGATGTGTGTTTGAATCCAGGACGGGCTCCGGGCACGGTTTCACAGGGTCCCTTCCTCTCCCCCCCATTCTATCACGTCGTCTCATGTTCTCGTGAAGCTAGTTCAGAAGACTTGGCGGCTTGATGCTTGGGGTTGATGCACATGAATGCACATACATAATTAACACATACCATATTGCATTATACATGCGCCACGCTAGACGGCTTCGGGGCGCATTCCTAGTTGATCAGTTGCGGTCTGGTGGGGATACGAGGGGTGTCCATGGTTCGTTTCTTAGTAGTAGAGCCCGAGATACCTACTTGTACATGGAAAAGGTTGTGTATCATCATCTCTGGTTCTAGGAAAGCAGTCGAGCCTGATGTACGGAGTACCGTTACCCAGATGGGTCCGGTTCCCACTCGAGCTTGACAAAACTGGAGGCGACGTGTCCTGGAATAGCGTGGGACTCGGTTCGGCACCTGTCATGTATTTGGCCGTGCTTGGTGCCTTACTTCTGCTCTGGTCTGATTCACCATTGTCGTCTCATATGGATTTCACCAAGTAAAGAGAGGGCCATGGCAAAACAACATCTTGCTCGCACGTCGTATATGAACTAGAAACGAAAGAAGCCCGGGCTAATATCTAACAATGGCGTTGGTTCCCAAGGTCTATGGTATCTCGTACAAAAAAAAAGAAAGAAAAGGGAAAAAAAAGAAAAAAAAAACACCCAACATGATGCCCTGCTTTGCATCCACAGCCAGTGCGTGTGCTGTTGCCCACCCCAGTAAGCGGGGGCATCGAAAGGTTTATGCCACGAGTCCTATTGACCTGGGTTGGGCTTGGCTCCCGACCCCGGCCTCGACGATAAGCCCTCTGCCCCGTTCCATCCATGCCGCGAACCCTTCCAGGCTCTCGTCGCCGGGGAAGTCGTCCCAGACCTCCCTCTGCGTGTCCGGGTACCTTGAGCGGATGCCGCTCAGCGTCCCGATGTTGGTCCATACTGGGAGCCGTCTACGGACGTAGCAGTAGTAGAAGTACAGCACTCGACACAAGGACTGGACCCGCTGCTCGACGCGCTGCCGGTTGGCCGTGTCATTGCCGTCGCCCTCGTCGTCGCTCGTGCCGACGACTTCGGGCGCCGCGGCCCACCACGATAGCCGCCACCGTAGTGTCAAGAGGATACGGCCCAGGCTCTGCAGGAATGCTAACACCCTGCCGTCCTCCATTGTCCCCGACTCATGCAGAAGGCGCTGTAGGTGCTGGTAAGCCTTGACCTCGAGCTTGCGGCACATGATCCGCGCCAGCTGGGCTGCGAGTATAAGGTTGTCCGCTTCGTCTGAATCCTCAACGTTCATGGGCTGCTCGCCCACCGCCCCCACCGGTGTAGGGTAGTAAGGTTTGGATACGTAGGAGAAGCTGGCACGGCTGGGCATGTTGTTGACACTGGAAAGCAAAGAAAGCCAATCACCCCACGGTGTCGCCGTCTGCGTCATGCACCGTTCCCAGTCGTCGTTCCTCGGGTCTGTTCGAAGAATGTCTCTGTCAATGAAAGTCGCAAAATCATACTCGCCGGCATCCATCTGTTGTCGGAGGCCTTGGATATATTTATGGCAACAATCGAGGTCAAGGACGTAAAGGGGCCGCCCGTCTTGGTAAACCTTGACGTTGAACTTCTGACGCGCCTGGTCCAACCTGGCCAGAAGTACGTTGAGGTCGATCTGTCTGGGAAGCTCCCGACGAATGCGTGTGATGTGACCGAGTGTCGGGTGGTGGATGGCATGCGAAGCTGGAACAGAGTTAGTACATCTTGACACCGAAGAGAAGCGGATTATACGACTTACAGACGTAGTTGCACGAGCCGGCGAGGATAAGATCCTCAAAATGAGCTTTGATGCATGGCCCCGGCCACCTCTGAGAACCGCCATGCTTTTTGCAACCGTTACAAGATCCGTCGAGAGAGTCGTTGTCGTCTCGCTTGCACTGAATGTGGATTAGCAATTATGCCCATCCGCATGCAAGTGACATGACATACCTTCTGTTTGGAATGTTTGCATCGAATGCATACCATCTTCCTGTTTCGCGTTTCCTTGGCCTGGCCACGGGAGACCGGGTCCATCGGCCCCTGTCGACGTCCACGCGCGGGGCCCGGTCGGCTCAGCCGAGGCATTACGGCCTGGCCATCGGTGGGTTGGCCGGGATCGGTCAACCTTCTGGGCCGAGAGGCGATGCTCATAGGTAAAGCAACACCCGAGACCCTCGCTGGGTCCGTCGAACGCATCCGCTGAAACCGAGGGCTCTCTGCGGCGGAGGGAAAGCAGGCCCTGGGGTTCTGAGTAGGACTTACTCGGGGCGATAGATTTGCACTGCTCGTGGTTGGTTGAAGCCGAGAAGCCGATGCATGTGGTCTCACGTGAGGATTCATACGGCCAGGGTCTGACTTTCGACGAGCTCGGCGCGATGGGACCGAGAGGCGGCCCACGGCATTGGCTGCAGAAGCTTGCGGCATCGGTACGCTTCGGGGTTCCGCCAGTTGGGCGGCGGCGTAAGTCGCCGAGAGGTAGTAGTCAATGGGATGTGTTTCGGAGGCCATGAGGAATTCAGACGTTGCGAAGTCGTCGATGTCGCCCATCGTCACATCAGGCTTCTCTGGAGGAACGATGACGAAAGAGGGGCCCGGCTGGCTTGCGACGTCTGAAAAGAAGGCTTCTGAGAGGGGCGAGTCGTCGGGCATGACCTCGTCGAAGGACCCCATCGCATCGTTGCTGGCGCACAAACTCCACTGGTTAAAGTATTCCGAGGAGGGACTGGTACCACTAGCATGGTATAGACTCTGGTCGGCCAGTCCCGTCGACAAGGCGCTAGTATTCTGTCTCGGGAGACTTGTCGGCGTACTTGCAGAACCAATGCCTTGAAGATTGCTATTGGCGTTGGTGATGGATGACTGGGAGGCCCTCATTGCGTTCCATGAGGAAGCACCGGCCCTGAAACTCTCTGCCTGGCTGCTGAGATATGGGCATCGTGAAGAAACGAGACTGTTCTCCAGGGAGGGATTCGTCGACGGGTTAGCATCGGAGAAGCTTGTGCCTGGGCTGTTGATGTCGGACAGGACGGTGTCGCCGTAGCTGGCACTAAAGCCGACATCATACAAATCCTCGGGGAGGCTGATGACGATAGACTCGTCGTCGATTCCTGTGGAGCTTGCTCGACTGCTCGTAGCAGCGATATCGTACGAGAGTGGTTTGGCAGCATCAAGATGGATGTCGTTATCAATGGCAAGGTCGAAGGGTAGATCGGTGGGACCGGCCAGCGCCGCATCGACCAACGTCCAGGACGATTGAGTGAGAGAGTTGTCGTGGACGCCAGGGTCTGGAAGTTCGTCATTGAAGTCCCTGGTGGGCGTGTTAATGTGTGTGTGTGTGTGTTGGGGGTTTCCAAGGCTGGGTCTTGTTAGGCGGAACTCACTTGATGAGGGAGGCATCGTTCCTCGGGGCGTCAGTGCTGAGGAGGCGGGCGCGTCCGACGGACTGAGCAGACGGGCCACCGTTCGGCATCCATGGCGGGCCGGAAGGGTCGTCAAATGGTTGGGCGGCCCATGGGAATGGGATATTGGCGTTGGTGTTTGTATTGAAAGAGTGTGTCATGCCCACACAATGTTAGTTTTCACGGGAACTTGCGGCTTATGGAATTCGATTAATACGGAGGCTGTGTTTATAGAGTTTTCCGGAAAGGTGGCAGGAAGGTGTGTAGGCGCAAAAGAAAAAGGGAAGCAGCATCTTATGTTTGCACGACGGGGAGGGGAGCCTTGCTTGGTGGGAGGGGGAGCAAATGGCATGTGAGGCATGCGAGATCAAGGCACGAAGACGACGAGGGCGAGTGAGTGTGATGGATGATGCTGCGCGGTACTTTTTGTCCGGGATCTTGGTGCACACCCACCTATTGGAGCCACGGCTACTGTACGGGCGGGAGACCAGTGCGTCTCGGTGAGTTACAGAAGAGGATGAGCTCCGATATAGGGCGACAAGTTTAGTTTAGTCGACGACTTTCCTCTTTCCTCGGCACACCCCGAACACAGAGAGCAGAGCTCATGTCTAGGTACTCCTCCTCCTCCTCCTCCTCCTCCTCCTCCTGCTGCTGCTGTTGTGTTCCCTAAGGCAATCCGTTGACGGCGCGCCCATGTAGGTAAATCATTTTGTCAGCAAACCATGACGGGGCGAGCCCATGTTGGCTGCCCGAAACCTGACTGCCTGCCTGCCTGAAGCCATCCATATGCATGGGCAAACCGCAAGGCGCACCGCCGTCACGGGATGCCTCGTCTCAACTTCCCTAGACCTTGCTTGTATGGTCCACGATACGAAATGAGGCATTATTCCATCTCGACGTACCTCAGCCAAGCGGGCAAGTGCTGGGAGACACCCTTTTTTTGCACATTTCGCCTTGATCCTGTTCGCGGCTCCATCCCATTCGACCCTGCCGTTGTCGGCGGGCAACCATGTGTGATTCACACTGTGTGTTGTTCCTCGGACAAAACACCCACTCCTACGACGAGGACGACCATGTCGGAGCCAAGTTATCGGACAATACAAACCTGGCTCCTCCTTCTTCGCACCTAGGTAGCTTCCTGAAGTGACCGAGCCTATCATACTTGGCCCAGCCAGCTACAATCTGTCCCGGAAACTCACGTCTACACCACCCACCCACCCATCTCCGTCCGCCGGGCCTCAACCGCCAGCCTGATTTCTCTTTTCTTTTTTTTACCTTCTTCTTTCCTTCGCCCGCCTTCTCGAACTCTTTGTTTCCTTGTTTCTGCTGCGGCTCAGGCTAGCCACTCGGGGCGGAATCCGGACTGGAGAGACACCTTGGCTTGGCGCTGTTGCAGTCATCATCCATCCTGCTGCCTGATCCTCGACAAGGGACCATTCTCCCTCTCACAAGGACCTCGCCGACTCCCGAGGAATGCGGCTCTTGGTAAATACTTTTACCTCCCGCCGCACCATGACGCAGTGCAACACCGTTACTGATTCGCCTCCACCCGTAGCTTGTCAACGATGACGGCCCCCCGTCCTCCGTCTCGCCCTACTTCGCTCCCTGGGTCGACGCCTTGCACAAGGCTGGCCACACAACGGTCGTTGTCATCCCTGACCGTCCGCTGTCTTGGATCGGAAAGACCCATGCAGTCGGCAAGACCTTGACCGCCGCAAGCAGATGCCCAGCGTCCTTTGCCAACGAGACATGCACCGTCCCCGGCTGCGACGAGACTGAGGACCGTACCCACCGCTGGCTTGTCGTCGACGGCCTCCCCGCCAGCTGCACTCAGATAGGCCTGTTCCACACGGGCTTCAAGCCTGGTCGTGTCGGGACCCAACCACGGCCGCAAGGAGGTGCAGCCTCATGAAGTCATCCAGGCGGCGTGTGCCCGCGCCGTCGACCTCATCCAAGACCTTGCGCGCGACTGGCATCCCCACGTGGAGGTGTACAGCGTCAACCTCCCCATGGTCGCCGACATCGCAGACCGGCCGGTGAGACTGACGACTACGGCACATGGACGGTGGGTCACGGGAGGGCTGTTCAGCCCTGCGCCCGCCGATCCTGAGAAGCTAGCAGTCTCGCGCACTTAGCAGTTCCCGTGGGCGCCGCAGCTGGCCGACATCAAGCGCCAGGCGGACGAGAGTCCCGAGGGCGAGGACTTGTGGGCGTCGCTCAATGGCGTCATCAGTGTTGCGCCCTTGAGAGCGAGTTTCACAGCTGTCGACGTGCACAAGTGAGATTAGGTGCATGCACACTCGCTTCCAGCTCAACCCCAACGACGGAGGTGCTTGAAGAAGTCCGTTGATGAGCAACGCAGAGGAAAGTTTGACATGGATAGATAACATCGCATATAGCATCGTATAGAACACGATAGACTTGCAGACGAACCCCATCCCCCTCGCGACTCTCAAGACTCAAAGTGACACGCACCCGTCAGCGCCATCTTCGATGAAGATGCCTCCGTAGATCTGGCCCTCGTCCAAGTTGCTCGACTGATACCCCGAGTTTACCACGTCGCTGGTGCCCGTCGGTTTCTTCAAGATGCCGATCTGGTATTGCCCGTCCCCGGCGAGGTTGGCCGGGATGGCGCCGCCCTGACTGGCGAGCCGGGCGCCGCCGGTCGAGTACCAGACTTGGATGGTACTGCGAGCGTCTTTTTAGTCAGAGGGCCCTTTTTTTTCTTTGTCTTTTTTTTGGAAAAGGGAAGGCTCAACTTTTTGGAAAAGTCCAACGTCAGGGCAAAGTTCTGCCACGAGCCGTCCGTCGCCACGGGCGTCGACCAGAGGAGCTTGTTGTCCCGGTCCAACAGCTTGAAGGTGTCTTTCGGCAGCAGCCCCTCGCGGCCGATGAGGGTGCCCGTCTGGAAATTGAACTGATTCGCGTCGTATGCCGCCGTCTCGTGCCAGACGTTCTGTAAGAAGAAAAGATGAGTGGATTAGAAAGATATATATACATGTACACATATATATATAAGAGCCGTTGGACCTACGAGATACTCGTGCGTCAGGTTCAGCGGCCGCGCCGCGTCCTGCCGCACACTGAAATGCAGCGTCTTGACCCCCGCGGCGGCGGGGCTGCCGACGTTGGCGTCCGCCGCGAACTGCAGGCCGGCGCGCCGGAAGCCGCGCTGGTTCATGAAGATGCTCCTGTCCGAGACGGTCACCTCGAGCGGGCGCGTGCCCCCGCCGGCGTCGAAGCGCGACGGGGGCGCGGCCTCCTCCTCCTCCTCCTGGGGGGATGGCAGCGGCAGCAGGATGATGTCGGACCACAGCAGGCCCTCGCCCTTGACGTAGCCCGGGTTGTAGGGGTTCCAGCCGCCGCCCGAGGCCGTGTCGAAGTCCTGCGGGGTCGCGACGGCGGGGACGCGGCCGTCGAAGACGATGGGGCACCGGACGGCCGCCGCGTGGCAGTTGGGGGTGGCGGCGGCGAGGGTGGCCGGCGTGAGGAGGAGCAGGAGGGCGGCGCGGGAGAACATGTTGGGATTCTTTACTCGGAGGGGGGAGGAGGAGGAGGAGGAGGAGGAGGCTTCTTGCTTGGTAGATTGATGGGCGTCATGTTTAATATATCTACTCGTCACCGTCACCGTTCACGTTGGCGATTCTCAGTGTCGTAAGTCCTCATCAGGGAAAAAAGGGCGTTGGCTCGATCTGCGACGGCGGCTACGCTCCGAGAAAGTTCGACTTCGGGGTTGGAGGGTATCTGACCCAAGCGAGGTGGCCCCCCCCTCCATCTCCACGACCTCGACTGCGTCGTCTGCCTGCGCCGCTCACGGACGAATCGGGGAAGATGTGGCCCCCCTCCAAAGTAGTAGCAGGATCCTGGTATAGTTACGTCCAAGGACAGTGAGGGCTGTTGGGAGCCCTCGCTGGAGATGTTGACATGGTAAATAGTGCACGGCTAATATCGCCGTGTCCCGACGTGCCGAGGTGGTGCAGAACATGCCTAGGCGACTTGGAGGTGAGCCGTTGCCGTGTGCATCTATCCGTTCTTGTTCCATCTTTGGGCTTCTCTTATTCGGTTCTTTACCTTGGTTTTCCTGTGTTATCGACGTGGGGGAGTATGGCACTAGATAGTGGCGAGTAGGCAGGCACGCAGAGCAAAGATCGACGCGGCGGACCTGGGCGGCTTTGCGCAGACGTGCGCCTCCGGGACGGCTTGCGTCGTCGAGAAGATTGACGACGACGCCGCCGTCGCGCCGCAGCTGGCTGTCTAGATGACGCCAAGGGGATCTTCTGCGAGGAGGGAAGGGGGGGTGTGAAGGAAGGGGGATTCGATACCACTGTTTTGGAGCTGTTTTTGGTGTTTTTGGTGCTTGGCGCACAAGGGTTGTATGCAGAGCGGCGATTAATATAGAATGCGCAAAGCCTTTCGAGTTGCGATGCGTCTGTCTCCTCTTGCAAAGCAGGCTAGAGAGTCAGTCAACCTGCATCTCTTAATCTCGTTTCCCCCTTCCTCTCAACTGATCTGTGTCATTGACTCGGATCAAGCCAAGAACCGACGAGTCAATGTACAATACAACACCGGATCGAGCAGGAAGAACATGGCTTCTTCGCGGTCGGCATCTGCAGAAAGGTCTTGATGGGGAGATGCTGATGGTTCGTGATGAGGTATAACCACAAGCCGGGGAAATCTTTCTAGTTTATCAGTATTACCAAGGAGCCACCATGATAAGACGAGATGGGGGTGTCGGCTACCAACCCGACTGGGAGGAAATGTGACAGACGATTGAAACGGGCCAAGCCTATCGTACTTCTGCCGCATCCGCATCCCTGAAAGGTACAGTACCTTTGTACACAGGTTACCGATATCCGTACAGCGAATGGCATACATTACATACGTGGTTCAGGTCACTTTCCGCCAGGGAGCTCCCCCCCAACACCGCCAAGCAAGCAAGCAAGCAAACCTCAAGTCTCCCGACTCCTTCGCCCGTCCTCAACTCTCGCCGTATAATCAATCGCAACTCTTCCGACCCCCTCCTCTTCTAGGGCCGTGCTGTTGTCCGTATCCGCCGTTTCCTCCACCCCCGGTCTACAAGAAAAAGACCACCGACCGTCGCGTGACCGTGCTTCCGGTCCATGAGGAGTCGCCATCGTGCCCTCCCATGTCCGAAAGAGGACGGAAGCCACCCTCGAGACAGCATGCCGTTTCAAATCATTGCGCAGCCAACCTAGTGCCGATTCCTATCTCTCCATCTTTGGTTTGACAGTTGCATTCGCCCATCAAACCATCCCCCCCTCCAAAAGAATCCCACTACCTACAGTCCGTCCTCCCCTTCGCGATGGACGCTCCGGCCACCGCTTCTCGACAGCCGATCGCCGAGGAACCCAGGATGTCCCAAGAATCGTCCCTCTCGACCGTTTCCACCACCAGCCTCGTCTTCGACCGCCTGCACGAGCATAATGAGAAGAGCTACCACTCTTCCTCCCAGCGCCGCCGCGCCCCGTCTGCCTCCCGTGGCGGCTATGCCGACCACCCCGACGACGACGACGACGACGATGAAAGCTACAAGGAGGCCGACACGAATGACCTCGAGACGGGGCCCTTCCTCGCCCCCGCCAGCGTTATGATGCGCCGCGTAGGTGTCGATCGCGGCCTGAAGAAGGTGATACTGATACTCGCCGCCGCCTTCCTCTTTGCGTGGGGAGCCGCCCTCTTCGTCTTCCTGTCCAACAAGTCGTATAAGCACGCCAGCACCATCGACCACGACCCGTCGGCGACCTCGCGCGGCTCCGGGAAGCCCGTGACGCTAGATCAGGTCATTTCCGGCTTCTGGTACCCGACCTCTCACTCCATCAGCTGGATCGAGGGGCCCAACGGGGAGGACGGCTTGCTGCTCGAGCAGGGCGCCCGTGGCAAGGACTACCTCGTCGTTGAGGACGTGAGATCCGGCAACAAGGACAGCCAGGTCTCGGCCAACGTCGTCCAGAGCCGTACCCTGATGAAGAATCCGTGGATCAATGTCGGTGGCCGGCAATTGGCGCCCTCCGACACCCGCCCGAGCAAGGACATGAAGAAGGTGCTCGTCTCGACCGACCGCCAGCGCAACTGGCGCTACTCCTACACCGCGCTGTACTGGATCTTTGACGTGGAAACCCAGACGGCCGAAGCTCTCGATCCCGAGCACCCCGACGGCCGCGTGCAGCTCGCGACTTGGAGCCCTCAGAGCAATGCCATCGTCTTCACCAGGGACAACAACCTCTTTCTGCGCAAGCTGGACGGTGACAAGAAGGTCACCCAGATCACAAACGACGGTGGACCCGAGTACTTCTACGGCATCCCCGATTGGGTCTACGAGGAGGAAGTCTTCGCTACCAATAGCGCCACATGGTACTCGGAGGATGGCAAGTACGTCGCGTTCCTCCGAACCAACGAGACGGGCGTCCCGGAGTACCCCCTACAGTACTTCCTGTCGAGGCCTTCGGGCAAAGAGAAGCCTCCGGGCGAAGAGACGTACCCGGATGAGAAGCGCATCAAGTACCCTCGTGCCGGAAGCCACAATCCCGTTGTGGACCTCCTGTTCTTTGACGTCGAGCGCGGCGACGTCTTCTCGGTCGATATCGACGGCGGCTTCGCCGACGACGACAGGCTCATTAACATGGTCCTCTGGGCCAACGACAAGGTCCTGATCAAGGAGACCAACCGCGTGAGCGACATCATGCGGGTGGTGCTCGTCGACGTCGTTGCCCGCACCGGCAAGACCGTCAACACCATTGACGTGGGCGAGCTCGACGGCGGCTGGTTCGAGATATCCCACACCACCCAGTTCATCCCTGCCGACCCCGCCAACGGACGGCCGCAGGACGGCTACATCGACACCGTGGTCCACGGCAACGGCGACCACATTGCCTACTTCTCGCCGATGGACAATGCCGAGCCCGTCTACCTCACCGGCGGCGACTGGGAAGTCGACGACGGGCCCTCCGCCGTCGATCTGAAGAATAACCTCGTCTACTTCGTGGCGACAAAGGAGTCCTCCATTCAACGCCACGTCTACAGCGTCCACCTCAACAGGTCCGACCTCAAACCCTTCACCGACACAAAGTTCGAGAGCTACTACGACATCTCCTTCTCGAGCGGCGCGGGCTACGCCCTCCTGTCGTACCAGGGCCCCAAGATCCCGTGGCAAAAGGTCGTCAGCACGCCGAGCAGCCCCGTCAGCTACGAGCACGTCGTCGAGAAGAACGAGGACCTCGCCGAGAACGCCAAGAAGTACGAGCTCCCCATCCTCAACTACGGCACCCTCAAGGTCGACGGCGTCGAGCTCAACTATGTCGAGCGCCGTCCCCCCCACTTCGACGAAAAGAAGAAGTACCCGGTCCTGTTCCAGCAGTACTCCGGCCCCGGGTCCCAGAGCGTGCACAAGAAGTTCGCCGTCGACTTCCAGTCCTACGTCGCCTCGGCGCTCGGCTACCTCGTCGTCACCGTCGACGGCCGCGGCACGGGCTTCATCGGCCGCAAGAACCGCGTCCTCATCCGCGACCACCTCGGCTACTGGGAGGCCCACGACCAGATCGCCGCCGCCCAGGCCTGGGCCGCCAAGAAGTACGTCGACCCGGCGCGCATCGCCATCTGGGGCTGGAGCTACGGCGGCTTCAACACCCTCAAGACGCTCGAGATGGACGCCGGCCGCACCTTCAGCTACGGCATGGCCGTCGCCCCCGTCACCGACTGGCGCTTCTACGACTCCATCTACACCGAGCGCTACATGCGCACCCCCCAGCTCAACCCCTCGGGCTACGACCAGACGGCCGTCTCCAACGTCTCGGCCCTCGCCGGCAACGTCCGCTGGCTCATGATGCACGGCGTCGGCGACGACAACGTCCACTACCAGAACACCCTCACCCTCCTCGACAAGCTCGACCTCAACGGCATCGAGAACTACGACGTCCACGTCTTCCCCGACAGCGACCATGGCATATACTTTCACGGCGCAAACAGGATTGTCTACGATAGTGAGTCTTCCTTCCCACCCCATCCCCCGAGAGATGCCTTGACTGACCATGGGCTTTTCTCCCCTTGCAGAACTCAGCAACTGGCTCATCAACGCCTTCAACGGCGAGTGGCTCAAGGTCGCCGGCGCGAAGCCCATCGTCGAGCCCAAAGCGAGGGTGTAGAGACTGGATGGAGCCCGTTAATGTATCATCTCTATAGTGCGATTTCTTTATTTTTATATCTTTATAGTATGGAGTTTTAGGGGGGTTTGCGAAAGACCAGTTTGCTTTTTTTCTGCTTTTATCTTCATTATCATGAGAGAGAGAGAGAGAGAGTTCTTCATGCCTCTCCCGCCTGTTAGCGGATATCCAATAGACAAGGCCGTACGCGCGTGCGCACTGAGCGTATAAAGCGTGCCGTTTTGACTAATTGTTACGGGAGCACAACACCATCCCTCCCCCAAAACCTAACTTGATCAAAAATTTTCGTGAATGGTGTCAGTCAGCCGGTGGGATGCCATTGTCTCGTTTATCTGCCCGTTTGACTTTCCTCCCCGGTGGAAACAGGACACTTTGTTGAGGGAGAGGCGAGAGGGTTACAGCTTCAGAAGGGCGCGAGACAAGACAAGAATAAATAAAAAATCCGAGCCATCAAAGACGTTATCCCTCGGAATTCTATACATGAGAAAGAGGCCAAGTATTTGACATGACCGCCTTGGGTTCCACGCGTCCGCAAGGTCTGGATCAGATCCGTGTAAGCCCGCGAGCTCGCCTTTCCTTTGGTCCCTCGACACAGACCACCATAGACTTTGCTTGTCCGGACCATATGATGGACGCAATGCTGAATGTTTTGGTACATGCTCCCCGCCATCTGCGAGACACCATCACCCTTTTTTTTCTTCGAAACGAATAGAGATGGCAAAGTGTAGTTCCTCCATCGACCCACCCTGAAAACGCCGTGCCTGGTAGAAATCCCGTAAACCCTCCGTGATGCAGCCCTAAATGACATCCTCTACCTCTACCAGTTTCATGAGAATCGTATCTATCCTTCGTGCCATGCGGCGCTCTTACGCCAGGTAGCGATACGTTGGTGTTGATGCATCCTCCACCCGCTCGAGGTACTCGCGCACGATGAGGTCCTCGATCCGCTTCTTGATGAGGCTGATCTCGGGCTTGAACCGACTGCTGAGTTGGTCGATAACCTCGGTGATGAGCTGCGAATGGCCGAGCTCTTTACGTTGTCTAATGCCATGATTAGCAACGATAGCAAGGACAATGGGTGGCAAGGAAGCACATACTTCATGATTCTGACAAGCGCGGCGTCAATGATATGGGCTCGGGTCTGGTTGTTCTTCTCCTCTGTCTGTTTCCTCTCCTCGTCGCCCTCGACCTTGCTGGTGGCGTTGATGATGGGCGCCTTGATGCGGACAGTCTTGCTAACGAAAGAAGTATTAAACTTGAACCTGTCGCCCGGCTTGATGGACTTGTTGGCAGGCTCCTTGGCCAGCAATCTCGCTTTCGGGACGATGGCCAGAGAAGTAAGGGTTCTGGCAAGGTCTTGAGGCGGTATGTTGGTCTTAGCCTGAATCTCCTCCAGGGAAAGCTCCTCGCCCTCCCCGAGCTCGTTGAAGAGCAAGAGCACAACCATGCCGTAAGTCGGCACATTGATCTCGTACTTACGCTCACGCGCCAGCGGGCCCTTTCCACCAGGAACGGCGGGAAAAACACAGCGGACATCGGCGTTGCCGGTTGACCCAAGCCAAGTCAGCTTACGGCCACTGCGATTTGTAAGGTAGTACTTGAGAAGGCTTTCCTGGAGGCGCTTGATCTCTTCGGGGAAGATGCAGCCGCCGCCCTCGGAGAACTGCGACGTACGGCCCATGATCTCGGGAGGCCATGAGTTGGTCGTTAAGATATTAACAGCGAGATCGATCTGTTTGCGTGACATGTCGCCCAAGCCCTTGATATGGTCCCGGTAACCTGACGTCAACTCGGCAGACGATTCCATATCTCTGAACATGCCCTCGAACTTGGCGGTGAACTGGTTGCCAAGCTCTTGCTTCATCCGCGAAATCATCGACTTCTCGACATCGTGGCTCTCCGACTTGTTGTTCAGCAGACGCTTCGCCAAGTGCTTCTGGTAGTACCGCTCAAAGAGGTCCTTGTCTGAGAGGTAGCGGATCACCGTGATGGCCTTCTCCAGTACTGCCTCGGTCTCGGTCTCGGTCTTGCCTCGGATACCGCGTCGAAGATTGTCGTCGATGAATAGTGAGACATATTCGGAGCTCTTGGTGAACATGTTAATAAAGTCGGAGAAGCTCTTCGTGAGTGCGGTTTGAATAATGAGGTCCTCTTGAAAGCACTTGGTCCACAGGTTGTCGAACTTGTCCTTGAGCTTGAGGACATCGTCGACCCACTTGATCGCCGCAGCCGTCTGCTGAGCGGACGAGCTCAACGCCTTGGTTTTCTCTCCGCCATCAATCTCCTCCCCGTCAGCCTGTGCCGAGGCGGCTGAGAAGTTGGTATCCTTCAACATCTGTTCAATCTCGAGGCCGAGCTCAATTACACGCGCGGACAATATCTTCCTCAGCGATGCCTTCTTCGAATCGACCCGTGATACCAGCTGGTAGAGGATAGACAGTTCCTCCTCGCGATCGTAGTTGACCATCGATTTCAAGCCACTACCTTCGAGGTTCAAAAAGTCGTCCAGATGTGCCGAGATGAGCTCCTCCTCAACAACCTTGATGGACCTCTCTCTCGTCTCATAGTGGATGGTGGTATCACATCGGTCGTTCTCCTCCTGCAGTCGGCGTTGGGTGTGCCGCAGCCATGCGCCGGCGTCGGCGTCGCGGAGCAGTCGCTCGCATTCGCGCCTGTAGTAATCACGCTCGGATTCGAGATAGGCGGGCTCGAATACGGTCAGGTACAGCTTCTCGGCCTCGTTTTCTTCGTCAGACTCGTAGAGAGAATCCAGCATCCGAACAATGTTCCGCAGCAGGTGGCGGTCAATTGTATCACCGTCGCGCTCCATGTTGACGTGGTCGAGAATGACCGAGTTGAGTATGTCAAAGATGGTGTATTGTCCACTCGAGTTGAGCGACGCCCGGAGAATATGGTCACGGAACAGACCAATTGTGGCCGTGTAGATGGACGCCTTGCGGGCGTCCTGGGTGTAGCCCCGGTCGAGGTACATGAGAATATCGGCCGTCATGTTCATGGAAGTGTTGTGGTGGTCCCAAGATTTTCTCACACCTCCAAGGAATATCTCGCCCATCTTTCGCCGCTCATTGACTGATGTGGCCGCACCACCCATAGCGGCGCTTACGAGGTTGGCTGTGACCAGGCGCTCGATGGTGGGGATGACGTGCTCGGAAAAGTATTGCTCCTCAAACTGCTTAACCCGCTCGTAAAGTAACTCGCCTTTCTTCTTAAGTACTATCTTGTAAGACGCTCGGTAGAGTTGCTCGAACGACAGCGTGCTGCAGTTCTGGTTGTGGATGTCTGTGAGGGCCTGTTTCAGAGTCTCCCAACACTGCTCAAAGTCGCTAGTATCAATGCCGGATGTGAGCTTTCAACAGTTAGCACACAGTCTTTGTATACATTTTCTCCTGTCCTTGGCCTATGTTCTTCCTCCTAAGCCCCCTCTCCACCCTCCTTCAGCGGCGACCTGCAATCGGACGAAGAGCCGAGAGGAATTCACACAGCGGCGATCCACCAGGACAATGAAGGGGACACAGTAGGAGGACAATAAGCAAGCAGATATTAGGCCATCATCATGACAGGACAGGCGACACCTCATTTATGCATGCTCAGGGTATAACTCACCCGACCTGGGCGGCGCGGGGGCCGAATGCGGCCGGCTCGCATGGCCGTGCCTCCGCCGCCTCTGCCAGAAATCATCGTCTGCGTGTGCGTATCTATGGAAATATGGAGGGGAAAACCTCTGCGGGATTCGGTAATGGTGGGTGGTCGTTTCAGGTCGAGAAAGCTATCGCGGGAGTGACTAAGTTGGCGGAGGCGGGGTAGCTTTTCGCGTGTAGCGGGATGGGTGAAGGCAACACCTCGTTATTGTGGAAGAAGCGAAGGGGAAACAAGGCGAGAAGTAGAGAACATTCGAGCTTGCTAGCAAGGAAGAGGTCGACCGCCCATCGAAAGGCAGGGAAAAAGTTCGGAGGACTGGAATATATTACAAGTAGACATTGCAAAGGAAGGAAGGGATGTAAGTGTTCAAGTTCCGCTGGAGGAGCCGACAACAGCAAGGCTGCGCTGCGGTGCGCTGACCCCAGTCGGGATGGTCCGCGCGCATATTGCATGTTGCGCAAGGCGGAAGGGGCGATCGATGTGGGGCATCGGAGCCAATCACTTGGGTTTGCTACGCACGAATCATTTAACGACCAGGACGTTTGCGCCACATGTGGCTGTACGTTCGATTATTTTTATTTTCTAGTTTTGTTCAAGATGCTTGACTGCCCGTGCTCTGGAGTGGAAAATGACGGCATTTCCAGACCAATTCGAGAGCAGGTCAAACCAGCCAAACACAGCTTCACTGACAGGCCTTGACGAACACTAACACCATCACCAACGCGAATACAACCCTTAATTACACCACTCAACCACTAGATCTTTCACACACACACACACACACACACACACACACACACTTACACATCAGAATGGCCTCGCGTCCAACCTTCACAAAGCTCACGCCCATGCTGCGACAAGCTCGCCCTGGCGCATCACCACTCAACCGCGGCAGCCCCATCCTGCAAGCCCTCCAAGCCTATCGCCAACAACAGCATTCACCGCTCCAACCCACCGTCACCGCGCGTTTCGCCCACGCCATCCCGAAGCCGAAGGCGGCACGCGAGGCCGAAGCCAAGTCGCCCGCCCAGATGCGCCTCGAGGCTTCGCCGCATTACCAGCTCGACTTCACCTGCGTGCCTTGCGACACCCGCTCGCGTCACAAGGTCTCCAAGCAGGGCTACCACCACGGCTCCGTCCTCATCACCTGCCCCTCCTGCCGCAACCGCCACGTCATCAGCGACCACCTGGGCATCTTTGGCGATCGCAAGATCACCGTCGAGGACCTGATGCGCGAGAAGGGCCGCCTCGTCAAGCGGGGCACCCTGGGCGAGGACGGCGATATAGAGTTCTACCCTGACGAGGGCATCGCCGAGGCCGAGGCCGAGGTCCAGTCTGCCGACACGAAGAAGGACGGCCCGGCTTGAGCGCGTCGGGCATGACTTTGAAGATGCTGTACAACACTTGTGGTAAAATGTGGCGGAGGAAAACATTGGATCAACACGGCCTTAGTTCGTCGGGGAATGACTGCATATAAAAGATTACGGCGTTCCGGATACCCCAGCATCACTATCCTGGGTCACGAAAAGACAGGAAATATTGTAACAATAAATGATAGATCCCACATATGAACGGGCAATGTTAGCCCCTGTACTATATATAAATACACCCTTTCTAAATTCCTGCGCATCCTTCTTTTCCCAGCCGAAAACGCCAGTGTCCATGTATCCTCGATGATTACCACCCCTTGTACGCCTGTCTGAACTGCTTGTGCTCGTGGCTCCTGACCTTCTTCCTCTCCTTCTTCTTTTCCGTCTTCTTCCTCTTGTCTCTGCCGTACTTCTCCGGGTGCGCGATGGCCTCGATCTTGCGCTTGCTGGACCTCTGCTGCCTCCGCGTGCGCACCTCCTCCCTGATGGCCAGCAGCTGCTTGGTGTACTCGGCGGTGCCGAACTTCTTCTGCAGCGAGTCCATGAGGATCTGCGCCCTCGTCTTGAGCGTCTCGAGCCGGGTCTTGAAGAGGTCGTCCGTCGAGAAGGGCACGGGGATATTGGGGTCCGTGAGGTTCTGTAGCGGGTAGAGTATCGTCTTGAACGACGGCTCGAGATTATCCTGCGGCACACGGCGGCAGATGGTCTCCAGCACCTCCATGGCCACCGTCTTGGGAGTGATGGCGGTAGACTTGGGGCGCACGTCCCTGCGCAGGATCGACGAGAGCTTCCAGAACAGGTACTGGAGGTCCTTGCGGTGCTCATCGATTCTGTCCTCCTCCGCAGTTGTCTCGTCGCGGTCTCCCAGCGTCTCGGCTTCCGGTACGCTCTGCACCTTGACGGGCAGGCGAGGGCCGAGGAAGATGAGGATCTGGGTAATCTCCGCAGCGAGGGCGTCGTCAATCTCGGGGGTTCTCAGGGCGTAAAGAGTAAGTCTGACAAGCTCCTCGAGGTCCTCGACCTCGAGGTCCAGGCCATGCGAACCCTTTAGTGCTTCTCCCGGCTTGTTGGATTTGCCAGCGAAGTCGGCGAGGAACGTGCTCAGCACCTTGGTGGTGCTCAGCTTGACCGAGTTCTCAGGGTGAACCAGGCAGCCACGGACATCACCCCAGAGTTCCTTGGCTTCGGAAGACAGCAGCCTTGCGGGGTACTTCTCCGTAAGAACCTGAACATCGTGGAGCACAGTGTTGATGAGGTCTTCGTCGGCGACGCGGATGTCGCCGGTTCCGACAATCTCGCCGATCTTGCCGAGAACCAGCTCCAACTCCTTCCTATGCTTAGATGAAGGCTCCTTGGCCTCGAAGAAGAGGCCAAAAGCTTGCAGCGACAGCTTCGTCACCGCAGGGTTGTCCTCTTGCTCAAGCCACGAGCGAAGGAGAGTCATGAAGTTCTGCGTCCTCTCCTTGTCGGCCCGGCGGAACATCTCTTTGATAAGCTCGCCGGCGGCAAGACAGCACTTTTCGCTGTCATCGTTGGCTAGCACCATGACAAGAGGCAAGAAGCAAGTTGAGATGACCTCTTGAACAAAGTCGTCCGCGGACTTCATCAGCAGGAGATGGACGACCTCCATGACGGAGAGACGGCCGCCTTCGCGCTCGTAAGTCAAGTTGGCGACCACAAAGTTGAGTTGCTTCACCCACCGGGCCTTCCTCTGCGGGTAGTCCTTGAGGAACTGGAAGAAGGCCCCCCTAGCCAGGTCTCGGGTATCCTTATCGTCGTTGGTGATCATGACAGTGCCAACGTAGTCGAGTGTGTCGTAGACTACCGCAGTCTCAATCTTGCGCTCAAGCACAGAGCGGAGGAAGTTGAAAGTAACGTGGCGGTAAAGAGTCTCGGTTAGATCGTCCTTCAGCTTGCCGAGCAGCATATCAATCGCTGCGTCCTTGACGGGGATATCCTTGCGCTCGCGCAGCACAACCGAGAGAAGCTTCAGAGCAGCCTGCGAAAGCTCGGTGGTGGTTGAGCTTGACATCGAGATGCTTTTCGTCGCCTCCTTGACCGCAACCTTGTATAGCTGAACATCTTCGTCGTTGTTGAAAGGTACCTTGACCAGGACTGTGAGAAGCCTGAAGGCTGCAGTCTTGACATCGTCCTCTCCGCCTACGATGGCGTCACCGAGAATGGGGACAAATCCAGCAATGTTCGTTGCGGTGCGCAGGCTGTCGTACTTCTTCCACACAGACCGCAGGATGTCGAAGGCGAACTTGACTAGCTTGAAGGTGTACTTGCCAGCGGTGCCGTGGTTGTCTTTCTTGACGCCCTTCTGATATAGATACTTCTTCAGGCGGTAGTCGATCTTTGGCTGCACCTCGGTCTTCTGGTTCTTGTAGACCTCTTGGATAACCTCGTAACAGAAGATCAAAGTGTCACGGCTCTCCGACGCAGGGTTCTGCAAGAGACCAGCGGTAATTCTTGCCAACAGCGTGTCGATCTTGCGAACCAGCTTGAGGTCGACCTTTTCCAGGAGCAGGGACTGCAGAGGGTGGACGAGAACGACAAGTTGGCTGATGGAGGCTGACTTGGCAATGAGCTCCATGGAATCCTGACTCTTGCTTGCCTTGACCTCCTTCATTTCACTGATGTAACCCTCGGCGTCCTTTTCTTGACCGGTAACTCCAAAGATGTCGTCAATGATGATTGAGACAATAGACCGCAGAGTGTAATCAAGATCACCCTGCTGGAATTCCGGGATGATCTTGAGAAGCATCGAGTGAAGGGTGTAAGACATAACGTGAAGCTGGTAGCCTCTCTTGAGAGCACCCCGCAGCTCCTTCAGGATGAAACTGAAGTAAGTCGGGCCCAGCACCGATGCAATCTGAACGAGAGTATCTCTGGCCATCTCACGGGCCTCCCAAGACTTGCTGCGCAAAATGTGGCAGATGTCTGTGAGGACACCAGCAAGCTTCTGACCCATCTCTTCGAGCGGCAGAAGCTTGAGAAGCTTGACGATGATGACACCAACCGGCACACGGTAACTGACCTCCGACTCGTCTTTCTCGTGCAGATGCTTGATCAGCGAAGGTAGGAAGAGGTTATTGACGTCCTTGCTGAGCTTGTCTTGTGGGGGTTTGGTGAGCACCAGTCTCTTGCCCGAAGGCGAGGTCGTCTCCGAATCGTCTACCTGCATTGGCTCGGCGGCCGCTTGTCCAACTGCAAAGATGAGGGCATCGCAGAACTTGGCAAGCAGTCGAATGACCTGCTTCTGGTTGTCGGGCTTGGACTCGACGTAGCTGATGTATCTCTGCAGGATGACGCGGTAGTGCTTCCAATCCAGAGACTGTGCCAGGTTACCAATCGTGATCGTTGCTTGAGCACCCAAACCCTGGTCATCGCTTCCCTCTGTGCGACCAAAGATGAAGTGCTCGAGAAGGGGAATAAAGAACTGGCTGAGGTTCTGGCTGCCAATTTCTGAGCCGTCGTTGACACTGTCGAGCATCCGGATGGCTTCCAGCTGTCGGGAGGTGGCAGGACTGAGAATGTTGAAGAAGAAGGGCAATTCGGACGTCTCCTCAGCAAGTTCACCAGTCAAGAGCCCCTTCATGTCTGCAACAGGCTCCCACGTGGGCATTTGCGCTAGAAGGTAGCCGAACACTCTAAGGTATTCTCTCCTGACAGTTGGGGACTCCTCGCGAGCTCCAGTATAGATGGAAGGCAACAAAATGGTCTTCAAATGGGATTCAAACCCGGCCTCGACAGCCTGATCAGAGCAAGATGCCGCCTCCCTGATGAACTTGCGCAGACAGTCCGCAGAGTTCGAGGCCAGAATACCATACTCCTCATCCGAGCGGATGTAGTAAATCAGGTTGTGTAGCAAAGGGAGCCACTGCCTAACACTGAAGGGTGTTTCCTTGTTTGTGATCCGGGTGAAGGCCACAAGTCGCTTGTCATAGTCTGGCTCGTCGATGCGGTTCTTGGCGAAAGAGTTAAGGTCGCTGCAAATTTCGGCAACTTCCCGAAGTGTGTTGTCCTTCTCGGCAAGGGCGGTAAGAACGCGAGCCAGTGCCTGTCTGTTGTCCCTGTCTTTGAAGTAACTGAAGAGGGAAGACAGAGTATCGAAGATGGCAATGTTGGCGGTCTGCTCTTCTGCCTCTTCAGAGCCAAGTATGGTGATGAAGCGCTCGAGGATGAGCAAAATCTTGCCCTTGGCTCTGGGGTTGACTCTTCTGGGCGGCTGGTTGAGAAGGAAGGTGGCAATCTTGAGCGTCTCATGCACGTTGGCAGAGGTCTCGACAAGCGGAGACAACTCCACGATCGTCTCAATGCAAGCCTCGAGCAGTTCGTTGCCCATTGTCTGCGTCTCCAGGGTGGTGACGATGGTCTTCAGCGTCAATTCCATGTTGGCATCCAGGAGTTCAGCTCGAATAAGCTCATTGAACTCGGACTCCCCAGCAGGAGCCTGTGCCAGCTTGACAAGGTTACGGACAATGCTCAAGGCGAAGATCTTGACATTCTCCTTGCCCTTGACTACAGACAAGCACTCAATGACCTTTGGCAAGATCTGGTCGTTGATGGAGATGAAAAGTGCGGCCCTAGGCAGCTGTGACCAAGTTGACAGAAGCTGCATAATGCCGGACACGGACTGGGCTGTCTCGATAGGAAGCTTCTCAACTCTAGGAGTGACGACCTCGTTGACAATGGGCACCGAGTAGGCCGGCCAGTTGAAGTCCTGCGCATTACGGAACAGGGTGATCAAGCATTTCAGACCAGTGGTGCGGATAACCTTCAGCATGGAATCTTGCGAGACATCGTTCGGTTCTTCAGCCTCTTCGTCCGACTCGGCGGCCGACTCTCTGAGCCGTCGGCAAGCAAAGATGAGACAGTACATAACAGGGTGAATGAGCTTCTCGGTGTAAGGGCCGACGTGTGCGCCCAGTTCGTTGATCAGGGGTAGCATCATGTTCATGAAACCAAGTTGTTTGCGGACAGGGAGGATCTCCTTATCAAACAAGCTGGCGCGGAAGCCGGACTCGTCGATGACGCGCGCATCCTTGAGACCACCAATGGCGATATCCAGAAAGCTTCCGGTGTCTTCCACGCTGAGGTTTCTCAGGACGGTCAGACGGGTAGCTTGCAGGCCATGACGACCACTAGCAACACCCTTCTTCGAAATGGTTCGTCCGTACAAGAGTCTGAGGAGGACAGGCATCAGCTCCTCCCGGTGCTCGGGTCGGATGGCTGACTCTCCCTGGAGGAAAACGGTGACTTCGTTTTTGAACCTGGCCTCGTCGAGTAGGTACTCCAAGTTTTCTTGGTAAGGGCGAACGCCCTCCTGCTTCCATGCGAGAATGGCCTTCAGAGCCAGCTTCTGTACTTCCACGTCACCGTTCTCCATGAGATGGAGAAGGGCGTGGTAGACTCTCTCATTCTGATAAAGCACTTTAGGGTTGATGAAGAGGGCGAAGACACCAATGAGCGCTTTACGATCCTGAAGTGACCAATCCTCGCCCTTGGTCGGGACGTCTTCGTCCTCTTGGCTGTCGGATAAATCTTCATCGTCACCGGCCCACGCCAGGAAAAACGGCACGAGCTTGCGAGAACGCTTCTCTGCGAAGTGAGGCATGGCGGTGAGGACCTTCAAAGCCTGCGCACGCGCAGTGTCGGCGTGAGCTTCAACTGTCTGCTGTTGCTCGTCGAACGTCTTGAGCATGAGGTCGGTGGCGTTGTTCACCACCTCTTCAACATGACCTGCCATGTCCCAGAGCTGTTGCACGTGTCGGCAGTCAAAGTCGGTCATCGCTTGGCGGTTCTGGAGCGTGGGCTGGCTACCTGGCCCAGACCACCTCGGAGATGGTGTCTCCAGCCAGTTGAAGGCAGTTGCAGTGATGTTCTCCTCTCCCTTCTTGGATTCGCCAACAAGCTTGAGTGCAGTGATCGTGTCGTCCCACAGAGGCGACAGTTTAATTGTCAACATGCCGAACATGAAGGAGGGGATTGCCTTGATGAGCCACGAATTCTCTTTCAACTGTGAGTAGTTTTGGCCGAGTTTGCGAAGGTGCATGGCAACGTTTCTCAGGCTGGACAAATCCATGGCCGTGTGTTCGATATCCAGCATGAGGGTATGGCACTGGAGCTCGTCCGGAGTTGATTCAAACTGCTGAAGAATCTTGAGAGATGCAAGGCGAAGCTGGTGGGAAGGAGCCGAAAGGTTTTCAATGAGCGCCTGGACGACTGGATCCTCTTCGGAGCCCTCGCTGCTATCGCTACTTTGGTGGTCGGCGAGCGGGGGCTGGCTCTTTGTGGCCTCGGTATAAGTAAGGTACGCTTCCAAGAAGCCTACTGAGCGGCTGAACCTAGGCAAAGCAGCCCGGAGAAGCGGGTTCAACGCAGGGTCTACAGGGCCTGCTGCTCTGCTCATGCGCAGATACGCGTGAAACCCTTGGCTGATGCTGAAGTGCACCTCGTCGGACGCCAGCGTCGATGATGGCTTGAGGGCAAGCCTCAGCTTCCGAAGCAGAAGCTCCGCAATCTTGGCGCTGGCCGAGGGATGGACAGTCGTAGAGAACAACAGGTCCAGCAGCGCTGAGTATTTTGGCAAGCACCTGTCGCGCCACGTCTGAGGGTCCTTATCGTATGCACCGCGTTCAGGGAACGGGGATGCCTCGAGACGCTCAAACTTGGACACGATCTGGTCCTGCCAGCTGCGCGGAAGATTGCATGTCTCCTTGCCTCCGGGCGAAGGCAAACTGCCATTTTGGACCATGCGCGGCAGGAAGACGCACAGCATGTCTTCGTTGCGGCCGTCGGACCAATGGCTGACTATAAATCTATTCCGTGTAAGCTCAGGAAGGTTACGATGCCGAACGCGGCTGCACTCACCTCTGGAAATACGTCTGGAAGAGACTTCGGAACCGGGTGGAATCGAGGTTTGAGAAATAGGCACAGAAAGGGATGTACCATCTCATGAGGCGCTCCCTCTGAAGAGCAGTCATGAAGTCCTTGATGGATGGAATCAGGGCCTCGATTGGCGCTTGGTGCCAAACAATGGCAGCGTTGACAATCACATGTCTCCACACCAGACCAAGCTTGTCCTCCGTCGCCTCGGGGGAGTGTTGTGCCATTGAGTCCAACATCGCGGTAAGGTTCTCGACCAAGGTGGTCCAGTTGCTGATTCGATTTCCGTGTCGGACACCGGCGGCTGTGCCAATTACCCTGACCTGTGGCACAAACTTCCATGTCTTGTTCGGCTTTGGCCCGCTCAAGGCCCCCTGCACTTGACCCTGCATCGCCTCGAGAACAGGAGCAAGGTCCTTGTCGTTGGAGTGGTGAGTGACGCTAGTTAACACACCGCAAACTAGATCAGTCCAGGTCATGGTGGGTGTGAGATCTGCTTCCGTCTCGGGTATCGCCTGCATTAGAGCCGTGAAAACGGCCGGGCCGGTCGAGTGGATGGTCTGACCAGGGCCTTTCATCGCCTCGGCAAACATGGTCATGAGACCGTCTTGATATAGTTGGAATTGGCGTTCGCCGACCATGGTCCGAAGGTCATCTCTGGCGTGGCTGACGATCGTAACGAGAGCGGTCTCTCGGTTTGCTGGCGCAGCGGCCTTCTTGATTAGAAAGCTCATAGCCTCTGCGGCGAAACGAGCAATGTGAGGGGGGTGGCGGGCCTTTCCCAGGAGCGGTGCCACAACATCGTAGGTTGGCCGCAGGTCAGGCACTATGAGCCTCGACAGATATTTGAAGAGAAAAGCAAGGGCAGCGAAGGTCCATTCGATAACGTCGACGTCTTGGGGCTTTCCGGCAATGGCGACGATGAGATGTAGAGACTTAGCATAGTACTTCTCGAAGCGTGTACCGATATCATGTGCGAAGGCCGTGAGGAGCTCTAGCAGCGGCTCCAGCGCCTCCTTATCTTGTTTCGCCAGCGATTCCTCTAGCAAGCCAAAGATCTTCTCCTCGAAGTGCAGAATCTGGGCAAGACTCTCGCTCAAGGGCAAAGCCTGCCTTTTGAAGTCGTTGAAGCCCTTGGATATGTTGAGCTCTCCCCATCTTTGAAGGCCGTTGCGAAAGTAGGAGGTCGTGGCTTCGAGATCTTCGGCATCGAGGTCGTGTCGGCGGACTTTTCGCAGGGGATCGAGCGCGTTGAGTTTCGAGATCTTGGCAGCAAAAGACTCCCACCGGTGGTTCTTTTGGTGGGGAGTCGAATACTTGCCCTTATGGGACTTTGTGATGCGACCAGACGAAGTGGAAGGCATGTTGGGCGAGTTGACAGGTTGAGTGTGCAAAAACCCGTCTTTGATAGCCTCCCAACTTCACTAACTGCTTGATCGCGAAACGAAGTTCCCCGCCAACTCTTCAAAGCTCAAAAAATTTGGACTTTTTTTTTCTGCCGGCTGAAGGTCGGTCGATTGCGATAAGCTGATAAGAATATGATATAAAGCGGGTTCAAGTGGGTCTGAGCCAGTCACGGAGCTTAGCGATAAAAAAGGGACCCACCCACATTACTTCATCGCGCGCATCCTATCGCATCGCATCGCATCTCCAAAAGCCCACCCAAGCTTCCTTCAACAACACCAGCCCAGCCACATACACCATCAATCGAAGCGCAATGGCTGCACCCAAGGTGTAGGTCCAACCGCAACCAATAAAAAAATCTATATGAATTGAATTTGAAACTGACTGTGTCTAGGATCGTTCTAGGAAGCCTCAATGGCGGGCTGCAGCCAGCCTTCACGAAGCTTGCGACGCTCCACTCCAAGAACAACTTTAGCTTCGCAATTGTCACTGGCAACCTCTTCGGTGTTGACGACGAGAGCGCTGTCGAAACTCTTCTGAATGGCGAGCTCATAGTTCCCCTTCCAGTCTACTTTACCGTCGGTACTACGCCCCTTCCCCCGCGAATCGTCGCGAAGATCGAAGCCGACGAGGAAATTTGCGAGAACCTCCACTTCCTTGGCAAGCGCAGCATCACCAAGACCTCGGAAGGAATCAGGATCGTCGCACTTGGCGGAAAGCTTGACGTGGAAATTGTGGGAGGACAGTTAAAGGAGCAGCATTTGCCTTACCACACCGCAGATGACGCGAAGTCTCTCAAGGGCGCCAACAAGGCGGACATCCTTTTGACGACGGTCTGGCCCGCAGGAGTCTGGGCTGGATCCAAGATCGCGCTTTCCCCTGAAAACGAAGGGGCAATCGAAAGCACGGCCGAAATCGCAGAGCTGTGCGCGATACTGAAGCCCCGTTACCACTTCTCCTCATCCCCCGCCGAGTTTTTTTACGAGCGTGAGCCCTTCGTCCACCCCGCCGAGGAAAGAGATGAGCATCTTTCGGTCACTCGCTTCATCTCTATGGCCCCCTACGGGAACTCTGCCAAAGCCAAGGCGCTTTATGCGTTCTCACTGACGCCCAACGAGACCACCGTTGAGCGACCTGCCAATGCTACCTACACCCCATTCAACGCAACGAAGCAAAAGAAACGCACGCAGGACGAGGGCTCTTACAGCCGCTTCGCCACCGGCGACGACGACGGCCGTCATCATCGCCGCGGAAACAAGCGCCGCCGTCAGCAATCCCCCCCTCCTGGGCCGGATCGTTGTTTCTTCTGCTTGAGCAACCCCAACCTCGATACTCACATGGTCTGCTCCATCGGCGAAGACAGTTATCTTGCTACTGCCAAGGGCCCTCTCGCCACGTCACGGACTTTTCAGGAACACGGTATCGGCTTCCCCGGCCATGTCATTATCACACCCCTTGCCCACACCCCGACTGTCCACCACTCGGGTGTTGAGAGCTACGCCCCTGAGGAGGCGGAGAAAACCCACAAAGAGATGACCCGTTTCCGGGAGGCGCTTCAGGCCATGTTGTCTACCAAGTCTGACCACAAGCTTGGTGCCATCACGTGGGAAATCAGCCGTGGTCGTAACATTCACGCCCACTGGCAGTTCCACCCCGTCCCCGCCGACTTTGTCTACAAGGGGCTCGTCGAGGCCGGGTTCCGCGTCGAGGCCGAGAACCTCAAGTATCCAGAGTTTGAGAACCGCGAGCTTTCCTACGAGGAGCAGGCTGAATTTGGTGACTACTTCCGCCTTTGGATCTGGGCCGACAACGGTGAGGACAGAATTAAGGGTTCTAGTCTCGTCATGAAGCTCGATCCCAACATGCGCTTCGATCTCCAATACCCGCGCAAGGTCGTCGCGAAGCTCCTCCGTCTCGAGAAGCGATTCGTCTGGCAGGATTGCGTACAGACGAAGGAGGAGGAAGAGCAAGACGTCGCGGCTCTCCGTGAGGCCTTCAAGGAGTGGGACTTTGCGTGATGGACGGCACATTCGGGCCGGAAGAGTGATCTCTTCTCGACCGCAGCCATGGTTTACATATTTGGCATAGCATTTAGCATGGAAGGCGTTTGAGAACAAATACCCGGGTTATACATGCATATTCTTGCTATACGTGCAAATGGCCTAGAGCAGGCTGCATTTGCAGATGCTTTGCTTTCGAGCGATCAACGGATGGATATTGGGGGAAGTAGTCAGTCCTGCTTCCATCTTCGGGGCAAAAGGATTCTGCGAAGAGCAGTTTCTGTTTTCGTATTCCACAAGCAAGGGGGCGTCTGCATAGGCAGGCCAAGAGGCACCAAAAGTTATGATTCGTTTGACTATCTCTTTGCGTTCCTCTTTGCAGCCCACTATTGCCGTGGCATTTGCTTCTGGTGATGGTGACAAGTCCTCACGTTTAGAGTCCCACCTCAAAGTAAACAGAGCCTGGCTGACTATCCTGGACCCTTTGCCGGCTCGACGCGACCAGGGAGAGATAATCGATGCGAGCGATTGCCTGAATCTTGAGAAGCTGTGTTATTCCCAACCCGAATGTTTCAGCAACCCGCTCCCAGCTGAGGTCAGTCATGACCATCACCTTGCCCCGCCCTCAACCAGATATTGATATTATCTGACTTACTATTGCGGTAGCTCATGTCGGTCACTCGACGCGGGTGGAAGTCCTCTATTCCCGCGCTGTCTCCCGATGCAACACAGCAACCCATCCATCCAACGCCACAGACGGCCCGGACGTGTCGTCCGCGAGACAACATCAACAGCCCACGACCCTTGAATAAGCTCCTCCCTTACAATACACGAGTTGATGTCTACCATGGACCAGGCAACATTGTCTCGGCAAGGCGCACACCGATTTTGCCCCCACCCCTCGTGGGGCCCTGCCTGTCCGCGTGTCAAAGTCTCCCGCGGAGCCGCACGCAAGGGAGACCGAGGCCCCGGTTCGTTCGGGAAGAAGAAGAAAACTAAGAAAACTTTCCGTCTGACCCGGCAAGCCTGGGCTCGTGGGGGCAGAGGAAGGAAGGACGGCGGCCCCCGGAAGACACGCCTCGCTGGATGAGTCAAGACTTCTCTATTCTCCGGGCTGAGCTGCACTAGGGCACACCTTTCCAGAGACACTTCGTGGGCAGAGCTCTCCCGGGATGCAAGGCGTACTTCGTCACGACCTCTCCCTTACCGGGATGTCATAGGCACGGTATGATTGGCACGACTGAGACACAGCTGGGCGCTATATCGACCAAGCAATAAGGCGCGGGATCAGTTACCGTCGGGAAGGGCCGAGAGAAGTGTACATTCACACGTTGTGATGGGTGGTTTCCCTTGAGGAGGTGTCTCAACCAGCCTGTAGGAATTCCAACCAAATTGGGGCCTATTTACTTTTCTTTTTCTCCCATCGTTTTCGGGACTTTGGTAAGCTTGGGTCTTCCGAGGTTCCCCGGCACTGATGAGCCTCCACCGACGCGTCCTCTGTCTCTCTCCCTTGCAGGAGACAATCAGCGTCGATTGGGGGGGTGCTGGCTGGGAAGCCAAACAACTACATAGTGATACTGACGAGTCACCCATTATCCACCATGGACAAATAAGCAGCAAGGCCGGAAATTGAACACCATGCCGACCATGGCTCTTCGACGGTGTGGTTTCCTGTACGAACCCGTCTCGAGGGACTCCAGAGAGCCACTTTCCCCTCTTTTTCTCTCATTCCTCCCTTACAAAAAAGGGGAAAAAAACAAGAAGAAGGAAGAATGGTTAACAAAAAAGCCCACGCAGCAGAAACTGGAGCTGTCTGAGCTACCCAAGCAAGGATAATGGAAACACAAGAAGGGAAGATGACAAGACTCGGAAATGAGGAGATTCCTTCCGGTCTCCCTACCCCACGCGTCGAGCTCAGCCTCTTTCATCAGCATGTCTCAACTACCCGAAAGGGAGCGGCGACAGAGATGCCTCTTCTAGCGGAGTGGCTTAGATCCTCCCCCCAAAACAAGACAATGAAAAACCGTTAGCCAAACGTCTTTTCTTCTTCCCACTCGCTTGGCGCTCATTCCTGTTCGGGAAACCCCCTCGAAACGTTAGGCGCGGGACTCGCCTCAAAGAGAGAGAGAGAGAGAGAAAGGGAGAGATGAGACGAATAAACGAGAACAGACAAAGAGGTCAGAGAACCTCGAAAGGACAGACGGTCAAGCGCCCTCGACTCCGGAAGAGGTCTGTGCAGGGCCCGTCCGTTCATCTGGGCCGTCCCCCGCGTAAGGGGCGAGGCGGACGACTTCTCGAGTCGTGCAAAGCAATATCCCCCTCGCGTTCATGATCGAGCGTCGGCGCCGGAAGCGGCTACAATCCCAAGGTTTCCACGAACCAAAGTATCCAATGAGTGCTTGCGAGATTCCCCCAAAATATGCAGAGAATGGGGACAAAGGTTCCTGCAAGTGCCGGGGTTCGGCCAAGACGGTCAAAGACGGCCTCTCTCCGTCCCCTTCTGCCGGCCAAGGAATCCCCATGAGACCATTTGCATTGGCATTATTCTCAGGAGCCTTTAGCCGTAGCCGCTTCAATGGATTCCCTGACGCGATGAAATGGGGGAAAAAACTAAACTCGGCCATTCGTCCTCTCCGCCGTGCGTAGCAGGGACACTCGTCCCTCGCTCTCGACGCAATCAAACAAGCCCACCGTCTCTCTCCCCCGACGTCATGGTCGTTATCGACGTCATGGTGCTCTCCCACGTCTTCTGACCCCCTCCCCCGTTTTAGAAGTGTAATCGCAACGCTAGAACATTCCATAAAAAGAGCCACTCCCGAGACGGACGGTCACAAATAGAACACAACATATACACACGTACAAAAACAGAACACGACATGACATAAGAAACAAGAAACAACCCGTCCCAGACCAAGGAAGCGAAGAGGGGAGCTAGCGGGCCCGAGATCTCAGATACTAGCGTGAGGACTTATGGGAAAAGAGTAAACCTTCCGATCAAATCTGAGAAAGGGGAAGGATGAGGGGCCGAGCACAAAACCCCCGAGTCTGAGAAACCAAGCCACCGCCCTTTCCATTCTCGTAAGCCCCCTCCCCTAGCGTCCCAAGTCGTACTTGGCCTTCTTTTCGCTATCGCCTAGTTCGGCCGAACGAGTCCTCTCCTGGCCGCGGAACCCCGGAACGGGGAACCCCGGAACGGGGACTGTGAAACCATGTAGTAGAAACGGGGAGGGGGTGGTTTGGGATAAAGCAACTGCAGAGCGCAGGGAAACAAGGGCCGGAAACCGGAAACTTGGGATACGAAAGAAGAAGAAAGGATAAACGTGGCGGCTCAAGTTCATCTGTGGGGAAAGGTTTCAAGACTATGGACGAACACAGTAGAGGGAGGGCGGAGCTCTGACCTCCGTCCCGGGATGCACAGACGCCGCCGAACGTGATCTCAACGTCCAACGTCGAGAGGCTCGGACCAGCGCGCCGAGCACGCGCCAGTCCCACGACCGTGGCCCGTCATCCGTTATTGAGCACGTGTCCCGGAGTCCAAGCATGTATGAGCGTGTTTGTTATTTGTTTATATGTATTTTCATTCAATCGAGTTATGAGCTAGCTCAGATCGATCCGACAATGGACCGCTCTGTATTGTTGTTGGCAATTTCTTTTCCATCGCCAATACTGTACAGAAAGAGCATGCATGGATTCACCCACGCGGCATTGCACGATTCGCAGCTTCCAAGCTTGCAGTGCTGTCATCCCCTGTCGCCAATATTACAAGGCATTCCCAAGCAGCTGCTTTTCATCCACTGTATATAGCTCTTCACTCCGCTTCTGCGTGCGACTGTTCCAGTCACTCCTACGAATGTACACAGGGGAGCTTGTAGTACTCCAACAAGCTTACCCATCGGTGGAAGGTCCGTGGGCTTTTGTTTTGACGAAAAATAAAAATAATGTAAAAGGAATGGGTGTCAAGAGGTCCGTGTGAATATGTGTGTATGTGTGTTTGGGGATGTTTTGTGCCATCCATTGGCAAGGATGTCGGGTATCCGGCGTTTGGATAGAATAGCTTTGGTATCAGGTGAAGGTGGTCAAGTGACCGAGTTGAGCACAAAGGAAAATAAGAAAAAGGGAATCCGCCGAGTGTAGTTGGAAATGCCCCCCCCGGGGTATGGTGGGGAGACCGAAACAGTCCAGGACCGAGATGTCATAGCGAAATGCTCTCGCGTCCGATCTTCGACGACACGAACGTCGCGGTGCGTGTGCGTCGAGGCCAATCAATCTCGGCGGACTTGCTCGACATGGTCGAGTGATGCAAGAAAATGGTGGTGACAAAGGAAACAAAGGACCAAGGACAATGCTGTAAAATGCCGACATAGAGCCCACCCCAAGATGCCAGATCCAAAGTGGACTCCGTACAACCATATCGAGGCGGTGCGGGGACAATATGCCAAATGCGTCTAATGCCGGGTTGTTGTTTTTTGCTGTATGTTCAAGTTGCTGTGAAGAACAGAGTTCGTAACGGTTCTATTAGCGTAACAATGTGAAGTCATCGCGGCCGTGAGCGTTAGCTGCTGCTGAGTCCGGATTGGTAAAGGCGGAATATGGGCAGTCGAATCGAATAGG
Source organism: Colletotrichum graminicola M1.001 (assembly GCF_000149035.1). NCBI lineage: Eukaryota > Fungi > Ascomycota > Sordariomycetes > Glomerellales > Glomerellaceae > Colletotrichum > Colletotrichum graminicola. Next base: position 427,195 of record NW_007361028.1, on the reverse strand, counting down.
GGATGGGAATGTGCAGGAAGAAAGACGCGCGGAGAAATCGATCGTCAGGCTGCTGTTGTTCGCCCTATTAGGAGATGCCGAGTAGTAGTCGACGTCTGTACGCAGGAAGAAAAAAATGGTACAGCAAGTAGACATCTTCGGGGTCCTCCAGGGAGGACCCCCATTCCCCCTTGCCAACCAAGAACGTTTGCCCCATCCACGTGTGCAGCAAACAGCGTCTGGGTGGGGGGGGGGGGGGGGGGGGGGAGTGGTGTGGGTTGTGTGCTAGTAAGACGCCATGCGACGTGCATGGCATCGTTCGCCGAGGATTGGAGAGTTGCCAATCATGGCGATGGGATCTTGTCGGAAGCTAACGCTGGGCCTAAGGCCGCCTGGGCGCGAGGGCGCGGTGGGTGATTGGTCCACGCCACAGGACTCGCCAAAGGCGAACGTCTGGGCTCTGCCGAAACCCTTGCGAGGGTTCTTGAGACGGCCCAGCTCGCGTTCGCAGGTGCGTTGGTGAGCTTCGTCCGACATCTCCACGTAGTTTTGAGGATAGCACCGGCAGCGGTGCTCAGCGAAGAAGCCGCTGTATCCTCCTTCAAGAATGTACACGTCAGGATATGTGAGTCGCGGGTAGTGCTCGGCATTGACAGTCCGGTCCTCGGAGCGGACATGGCGAGCCATCATGGGGGCGCGGTGGGCCGAGTATTCGCAGTGGAAGATGAGAATAGTGCGTCCCTGCATGGGGTGCTTGAACAGCTGAGAAGCGAGGAGGTCCTTGCTGTTGTAGTTGACGGCGCCGTCGATGTGACCACCGTCGTACTCGTACTCGAAGCGGCAGTCAATGATCATCTTCTGATCGAACTTTTCACTGTACTTTCCGTCCAAGAGATCAATCATGGTCTCCCTCGTGATGCGCGGAATGGTATCGGTAGGGTCATCCAGCAGAAAATGAGGCAGCAGGGGCTCCTGTACATCATCGGCGTCCATGCTGGCATGGGACTCAGGGGTGGTAGGCGAAGAGTCGTCGCCTTCCGACTTGGACTTGACAACGTCGCCGGGGTGCTCGAACATGCTCAGGGAGCGGCGGTATTGCTTGCGGGGACGCATGAAGGGATTGGAGGGCCGACGGCCGTGAGCACTGCCAAAGGGGCTGCTGCGGTTGCCGGAGAGGCTGGAGAACTGATGACGGGGACGAACGGCACCGGGCACGGCGGGAGTAGGGCTGTTGGCAGTCTGAGGTCTTCTTTCCTGGGGAGGCGATGTGGCATCGAAGCACTCTCCGAGGGACATGGCACTGTTCATATGCGCCAAACGATTCTCACCAAGCCGGAAAGTGGGGAGCTGGTTGTCTGTGTTGGAACGGCCGGGAACGCCACTAGTCGAGTAGCCTTTCATCCGAGTCAGGGAAGGCCGGCGCATGCCTGGCTTTCTCCGTCTGCCCCTTGTGTTAGACGCGACCCCTTGAACTAGTAGGAATGTGGCAATCAAACTTACTCGGCCGCCAGTGGCTTGGGTGGTTCCAGCGATGCCTGCCGAGGAATGGGGGCTGGCGAGTCCAACATCATCTCGTCGTCTTCGTCGCCCGTAGGGGTAGAGCCGGGCGTCGGTGACGTTATGGAGATGTGGGTCATGAACGGAAGCTTGTGCGGCAGCGGCGAGACATCCATCATCTCGTGATGAGCCGGCGACGATTCGGGCATAGGAGGCGTCGTCACGTAGTCTGTCATATTATCAGCATCACCATGCCTCTTTGCAGCGTAGGCTGTCAGGGCTAGTGCTCACCATTCGACTCCATGTCGCCCGTCATGTTGGACGTGAACAAGGCGCGACGAGGCGTCGGGAACTTGGGGCTGGAAATAGTGTTAGTTACGGTATGTTTCAAGTTGTTGGATGCTATGCGTGCACGCATGCAGTTTGCCATACCTTGACTCGCTGTCCAGACGGAAGTTTTGTGAAAGGTCAGCGGCCAGGCTGGCGGCGGGCGATGAGCCGTGAACGTCCTTGACGTTGAAGTAATCGCCGGGCCTGTGAAGCTGCTCCCGCAGGCTGACGGGACCAGCCCCGCCGACGAAAGCGTGAGGGCGAGGACGGAAGAGGTCCTTGTTTCCCCAGCAAGGCACGGACATGGGACGGTGCATAGCCGCCAAGGGTGAAGACGACTCCATGATTGCAAATGGGTCAAGGAGGGGGGCTCCGAGGTGTGATGTTGAGCCCGATAGCGAAAGTACTATTTAGTTGCGGTGGTGGTGTTAGTCGTGTGTAGTAGTGCGTGGTTGGAGAGCGCTGCGTCCAAGACAATACTCGATATGCCGTGACGAGGGATGTTGTTAAAACGAGAGGCAATCGTCAAAGAGACCGCAAGAAGAAAGCTGCGGTGGTTGGTAAGATGGTTGCTGGTTCGATCCTTGCCACTCAATGGAGGATCAGACACAAAAGGTTCTAGTCGACGTCGGGTGAGTTGGTCGGGTATTAATCGAAACTGCGAGCGGGACGGAATCTGGCTTCTTCTTTTCGATGTTGGGGTCGAGAGCGAGTTGAGGTGATTGCAGCGAGGTGTAGATTCGTGCGAGTCTAGAGTGCGCTTCGGCTGGGATCGAGGAGTTGGGATAGAGAGGCCGTTCGTTATTGCGACGCTGTAAGTAACATCGGAGAGGCGGGGCGATGAACTGAACTTTGGGAGTGAATTGCGAATTCTTTTCCCTCGGAGTCGTGCACTTGGTTTTCGTCCTCCTGCAAAGACTCTGGGTCGAGGTCGAGGTCGAGGTCGGCGACGGCGACTCTTTGGGGGAAGAGAGGCGAGGCCGGTCCGCGATGGGCCCTGGGGAGTGGTCGGTGGGCGAGAGTTGAAATGGGAGCGAGACGGTTTTGTTGCATGGAACGTCCTTCTCTTCGAGAATGGCCGACAATCCTTCTGCCTTGGTCGGTAGTGCCTAGGAGCAGGAGCAGTGCGGTGCGGGATGCAGCAGTGCGGCGGTCGGTGTCGTTGTGCGTTTCGGAGGCTACGACCTTTAGTTCTCGCTCGAGCTACGCTTTTTCGGTGGCCGAGCAGAGGGAAGGAGAGAAAGCGAGAGGATCCGAGAGTACACCAAGAATATGACAGAGCAGAGGAGCAATGCAATTCCTTGGTATCTAGGTAGTGCCGACGAGCAGGTTCTAGTCTTTGCAGAAAAAACAACAACCCAAAGTTCCTTTTCTTGTCTATTTTCTTTTTTGTTTCCTTTCCCCAATGCCCGACAGGGGAAGCAGCGTGCAAAACAGAAAAGACAAGGGGTGCTTGATTTGTGTGGATTTGCCAGCAAATTGGGCAGGCGTCGAGTATATGTCCGGACGATGCTCGGATAACGGTTGGGATGGATGTATGGGCGTAAGCGCGGTGCGGCGTTGAAAGAGAGTGAGATCTGAGATATAATGGATTTGGGGTGCACGTTGAGTACGATAAGTTGTAGAGAACGGCTGGTCCTAGAAGGGGGGAGACCTTTGAACCTGGGAACCTGAAGCGAACCTGACCTTTTGACCAAGGTATCTGGAACGAACTTCTCTAAACCTACCGTACCGTCGGACCGTTGATGGTATGCTGGTCGGGGATGAGGGGGAAAGAAGAGAGTGGGAGGGAAGAGGTCGGAAGAAAGAGGATACTAGAGATATTTGAATAAAGGTGGTGGTGTAAGGTGAGCCGGCCCAGAGATGGAGAAGCAGAGGGTGTGTGTGAGAGAGCGAGTGATGGGGTGGGATACCATGGAAGCAGCAACCAAGCAACGACCAGAAACACAATAGCCAGAGCGAGTGCGTCGTGAAAGAAAGAGGGTGTGTGTGGATGACAACGTGAACCAGGTCCAGGAAGGGAACTCGACGGGGTGGATTGAGACTTGACTGGGATTGGGATGTCACTGTCAGTTACTAGCTAGCCCAGGATGGATGGATGATGGATGTAGTGGACTGGACGGGGGGGGGGGAGTGAGGGACGGACATGTTCGACTAGGACTGGGACTAGAAACTGGAAACTGGAAACTGGAAACTGGAACAGGCACAGGTACAGGAACAGGAACAGGAACAGGTACAAGATGACATACTGCGTATGACATGTTAACCTTGGTATTAAGGTGGTATGTACGAAGTACCTGCATGGTCGATAGTGAGAGCCCCGACAAGAAGGCAAGTACGGTCATGTCTGTATGTACCTTATTCCTCGTGCCAGAAGAAACAGCCCGAAGCCAGCGAGAAGCGAGGAAGAGAGAGGAAGGGCGGGGGGCCAGATCAGGGAAGCGTCAAACGGGGGAGACCAGCCTAGACAACGGATACCTTACGTAGTGGTGAGCCAAGGTGCGGATAAGGTAGGAAGGGCGACCAAGGGGGGATGGTACCTTCCTGTTGCTGAGTCTGCGCGGGGTACGTACACAAATACTTACGTGCCTACCTCTTACCTGGTGCTTAACTAGGTAGTTACCTACCGATCTAATGATGTACTGTATGTACGTACTATTTGTAACGATGCCCTAGGTACCTACCTACCTGGATTCTTTTTTTTTTTGCCCTCTCTTTCGCAATGGGATAGGATGGGGGCCTGGGTCGATGGAGCCTTTTTTTTCTTTCTTTCCTTCCATGGATGATCTATCCGTACCCTCCGTATAACCACCGGCCATGCAATCACCTTTCGGCAACCGGTTGTCAGGGGCGATTTGGTTGCTGCTGCAGCTACTGCAGACCTGCAGCTGCGTCAGAGTCTGTCTTCTGGCTGGACGGAAACGACAGGGGGTCGCGATGCAGGTTCAGCTGGGTATCAGAGATGGATTGGATGGATGGATCGTGGAGCCCATTGCGCCTTGCTTCCTGTTTGCCAGTTTCTGTCCAGGCTGGTCTGATTACCTGTGTATGGCCATGTATCTGTCCTGTCCTGTCCTGTCCTGTCTCTCTGTCTGTCACTGCAAGAGATAGTTGCATATATAGTCCATATACCACGGTACCGAACCACGATATTACCTGTTGTATATACGTGGCACGCGTCCGCTATTGGGCAAAGCACACCTCGATATGGAGATGATGGATATAGTGTACAGATGCAGATAATGCATCCAGCACTTGCTTGCATCTGATGCACCATTGCATTAGGGTAGTGGCGCGCCATGCCATGCCATGTTGCTTGCATGCGAGAAGGCATAGCCCCGGTTTCTAGTCTGTCCGTCTGTTTCCTTCTGCGCTGGCTGCGTTGCACTGTTTCTCATTTCCACAGGGCCATACCCGGCAATACACCTGCACCTTATTCTAGCGTCCCTCCCTCCCTCTCTCTCTCTCTCTCTCTCCTCCCTTTCAACACGTTGCCAAGGCAGAGACACACAGGGGAGATGTATGTGTGTGTGTGTTCCCTCAAGACTACCTACGCTTGGTTTTGCTTTCTCTGCCCTGCGTCCAATGCTTCGCCTGGTTCCTTCTTGCCGGGCTATGGGGGTTGTTGAGGAAAATGGAAGAGAGGGGGGGGGAAAAACCCCCAAATGGTCGGACCGGTACCCTGCCTCTTCTCTACTCTAGGTGCCGTGGCAGGGCAGAGAACGTGCAAAGAGCACGTGGCCGGCATTCGGCCTCTCATGCCCGGCTCCTCACATTAGCTGCATCGGAGCTGAGGAGCAGCTTCGCTGGCCGACTGGACTGACCCCGGTTCTCCCATCTGTGCTGTGCAGCAGTAAAACCCGGCAAGAATCGTCCCTATCATCCAAATGCCCTGCCCTCCCAGCCAACGCGCTCTTTCTGTGCTCTGCCGCCTCCTGCTCGGTGCGGTGCGCAGCACTCGCAACGCCGGCACGAGCACAAGCACAAGCACAAGCACAAGCACAAGCAGTCGGTCAATGGGCAATAAATGGGCAGTGAGCAATAAACGGAAGAGAAAGCGGAAGCAAGCAACGGCTCTAAACCGCAGATACGAAATACCTGGCCGAACTGGCCTGTGTCCATCAAGACAAGACATCAATTCCATCACTTACAGACGACACGCCCCCAAATCCACTCGTCCACCCACCAGCACCACATTACCGACATGAACCACGCCCGCATTCGCCCTGTCGTCCCGCGAGGTGCCCCGGGGCGTCTTCCGTGCGTAGCGTACCTTACAGAGGGCATTTGCTGCACCGGACATGGCATCCCACGCCGACGCCGCGCCCCCCCCCCCCCCCCGTCACCTTCTGAGTCTCCAACGACTCAGCCGCCCAACAACGCCGTTGCGGCGTACAGGGGGCCCAACGTTTGACCCCAAAATCCCCTGGAAAACTTTCCTCCCCCTTACGGTTGCCGCAACGATTGACGATGGGTTGCAGGCCGGTTGCTTACCGCACTCTAGCGAGCGGCGGCTTTCCCATATTCACCCCACCAAGCTGCCCCAGGTGACGATAGTACGAGATATTTCTATCAGATGAGGCGTCAGCCGTCAGGGGCCTCTTCCATACCATATGCCTAGTAGGAGCTATTCTGATCTTCCCTCTCTAACTCCGCTGGCGTGGTCGAGATGGTTTTACGGCCCGCTACGTGCACGTACCCTACTTGCGTCGTCCTCCCGTGGATTCTGTGCCATCCAAGGGGTAGCGTATGTACACACAGTATATCAAGACAGTAACTAATGTCACGGAGAAGAGCGACGACGCCTGGTTGGTCTGGTCCCGTCCGTGGTCCCTAGGGCTCAAGTGGTTCCCGTGCTTCAAATTGTCAAGTCGTCGCCCACCCGGTCGGTCTTGTTCCTGTCTGGCGTTAGGATGGGGGTCTCTGAGAAGAGTTTTTGATGCCCGCAGTGGTCCGTGAGTCTTGCACTTCTGCACCTCCGTGTGGACTGCCCGATGGTCTGTGGTCTCTGTGACCGCCCATCACTGGAGCATCCAAGACGGTCGCCGGGCAGCTTCTGGGACACAGGATCCAGACGGAACTCCTGTCAAACCATGCGAACCAGTAAGCCAGTGTCATGTTCCCGATCGACCCGTCAGGGCCCCGTTGTCGTTGCCTCGGCCTTGAGAATTGCGTGTTGAGAAAATGGAACTATATCATGTCTGAGAGAGGGCCTGGTGCCCACTCCCTGCCCGTACCCTGACCTGAACGGGCCTATTGAAGCGTGTATCCAAGGGAAACGAAGGTAATAAAAAAAATACTCCTCGAACCCCAGTTGTTCTAACGCCAGTGACGGCGGAGGCAAGCCGAAGCCTAAGGGAATAGCTCGGGTTGCCCCGTGGAAGGGTTTGGTAGCCCGGTGCTCCGTCTGCAGGGAGAGAAAATGAGCATAGAATATTAACTAGGTAGTGAGTGTTTCCGTAGAAGGAAGGGGAAAGAAAACCGTGCATCCGACCCGGCGCCCACCCAACATGATCCAACCAGCGGCAGAAGGTCGGTACGTATAGCAGTCAGGTAGCCTACAAGGGTAAGGAAGGTACCTATCTGCTTACGAGCGTACCTTACCTTTCTTTCCTGACCCCCTGAGGAGGTAGGTGGTAGTCAGTCGTACCTACCCTACCTACCTAGACCTAGGTAGATAAAGACGGGTTACTAAGGCAAGGACGTTTCGCCCGTTGGATGGAGCAATTCTCTTTGTGCCATGTGATTTGTGCTGTGCAAGTCCAGTTCTAGCTCAAACAATGTTCGATATGCTGTACCTTTGCATTGTTTTTTTTGTCATAATCACTTATACAACTCCTGTTCTCCCTCTTGCCCCGAGACCACTACCTACCTACCTACCTACCTAGGTACTCTGTCTGATGACATCAAGCCCAGCAACAACACGAAACCCTCTTGGCTTGCCTAGCGCCCAAGGCACAACGGATACCCAGGTGACTTCGGCTAGGAATACAACTTCCGGTAACGCATTCAAGAGCATCCATACAAAACACCCATGCTGGCGAACAACAATACTGTACTGGCCGGCGTTAGCTAAGGGTACCAACGACATGCTCTATCGCAAGCCATCCTTCACCCGTCCCTTTTTGCCCGCAACGGCTCTGCTGCCCTATGACTATCCAGTTTCACAAACTCGCCGTCGCCTCGGACTATCGACCACGGCAGTGTAGCTGACGATGGCCGCCGTGTTTGGCTAACGGACTGGCGCTAGTCTAATTTTCCGAAAAACCCAAACGCCTTTCAGGACCGCCGGGCGACTGATCAGAGTCAGGCAAGTCGAGGCCGAGGGCGGCTTGCAATGCTACGCTTGTCAGCTAGGCTGCCATCTGGTGTTGTCCGTCTTGTCAACCTCTCAAATGCCTCCGCATACACTAGCCAACATGACTTGGAAAAACCGGGCCTAGACCCTTGACTTACATCATTGCTCGGCGCCGTCCATCATCAAACCAAGCCCACCATCGTCGTCGACCAAGCCGCACGTCGTTCCTTTTCATACCCTCCAAAGTCTCCTACCGTCGGCCACCAAGAAATGAGCGGTGTGTTGGCGTATCGCCTTAGCGAGCTTGTCTGCCCCTGTCTGGTGTTCGCCTTACTACAGAGCATCTTCTAATCCGTGCCTTGGTGGTGGTACGCAGTTTTCTGTCCACCTAGCCGTGTACAAGCAAGTACCAGATACGGACGGCAATTAGAGTGCGTGCTATCTTGTCTCTCCTGTATGTCGCTCCTATGCCAGCACACACACACACACACTGACTGACTACCCCCCTGCTCTTAGCAACCAAGCGTTTGGCCTACCAGCGTTCAGCATCAGGGCCCAGGCAATTACACCAGGCGCTGCCTTGCCTATTGCGCTACCCGCTTTCTGCACTCTAATCGTGCCATTCCATCTTCATTCGTCGAGACCCTTGACCGTCACCCCCATCCTTAATATTCTACACAGGTTGGCAAGGCTACAGCACCTCCAAGCCGCAGAAACGGAAACGCCTGGCTGCTTCGGACAGAGCCTCCCACGCCCGGGATCTCTCAAGTCTTGCCCGTCTCGTCATCCCTTCAGCTTGGCCTCGACGGCGGTTATTCACACCAGGCGGCGCACCAACTAATCAACGCCGCCGCAGGGCCCTGTCGTGCAGCGCATTGAGGAAATAGCCGGTAATGGTTCTGGAGAGAAGAGAAACGAAGTAAGACTCCAGAGCTCGACATGACTCCTTGCAGCATTCTTCGGTTGCCGGGTCGAAGCCTGCGAGAAGGGTCCTGTTTGAGACAAGGCTGAATCCCCCATATCATGCGTATTGTGGCTGCTAGCCGCTGACTGCTGACTGCTGACTACCTACCTGTGAATGGTTGATCTGAACGAATGCCATCTAGGATGACAAAACACAGCCGCTTGCCGATTCGGGCTGTCGATCCATTAGATACAACGCTTTTTGTTTCCCCAGCCAGGGGGGGTCTGCATCAAAGCGAACATTCTTGCCCTTGGAGATACCAAAGACAATCCCATTCCTGGGTGACCTCGGCGCGGCCTCCGGGGTCATTCACAAAGACCAGAATGACGTACAAAGGATGCAGGCCATATCTCGATGGCCCTGTTTGTGCAAGGTAGTTTCCATCTGGCAAACCTGGCGCACCCCAAAGTGAAGTCGGCCCAATAGTACGGCCAGCCAACCGGAGCCGAGACTCTGAAAACCGGTTCCACCGAGTTATGTCGCCTTGACGGGACGGCCAGAACGGAGTTTTGGCACATCTGGCACAGAGACAATGTACGACGGCGGCGCCCCTTTTGAGACTTCCACGCTAGGCACATTTACATGACTGAACCAATCTGCAAAGATTTTTCAGCGTGACATGTGCTTCTGGAAACGGCTACTGGTATCCGTACTGCTCTCCGTAAAGCGGATCTGAGAGCGATGGACCAGCAACGCGGCAAACGAGTCTCCGGGGACAAAAGGAAATTTCCAAGGGGGAAAACAAAAAGGAAAAAAAGAAGAAGCGGTCCATTCGCCCCATCGTCATCTTCTCCCCACAGCAACCAACGGAGCCAGCCCTGGGTTGACGACGTGGGATCGACTGGGATCTGCTGAGCTGCAACTGGGGACCGCCGGGGGGTGTATCGGCAACTCGCAAGGCTTCATTGAGTTTCTCAGCCAAGCTCAGGGCAATTCCTCGCTTACCCCCCCCCCCCCCCCCGCCCTTCGGCCTGGCATTACTCCCGGCCCTGACCCCGGCTACTACGCTATACTGCTCACTCGTGCGGTGCGAGTGTTTGCGTGCTGTGGCTCCGCTCTTCCTACCCACCTAGGAATGGTACGATTGATATAGTCCCGTGCGTCCGTTACCCTGCGTTGCAATTCTCGAATAAACAATCGACGCCTTTTAGAACTTGCTAACAAGCCCGATATAGTACCTCAATTGGCTCCAAGCCGCTGGCTGCTGACCGAGGAATCCCAGGGTCCCGCGAAGGCTGAGACAGGCCCTTGAGGCTTTGGTGGCTGACGAGGCATCCTGATCCGGAAGGGTGGTGGGCACGCACTGATGGAGCTCTCTACGCTACAACAGGTAGGAATAGCTCGGAAGCTTGGGGAGCTGGGGTTTGGGGAGCTGGAGCTTGGGGAGCTTGGTCACCACCAGACCAAATCGGACCTAAGCGAACGGTACATCATACACCGAGATGATGGCTGACGACATTCTCACAGAACCGCCGATGTCGACTCCGCCCAGGCTTTCTGTGTCGTCCCCGTGATCCTGTTCCACACAGCCGGTCTAGGCCCAGCTTCGGCTGGTCTGGCGGCGAGCAGACGGGCGAATGGCAGCTTGCCTGCTGTTCGCCAGGAAGAACCCTCCATCATCAGCGGCGCTGGACAAGCGTTCAAGTGATGGGAGTTGAGCAGCGGCGCGACACCCCCAAAGCGCAGGGCACGGACATTGAAGGCTGCCAGACGCCAGATCAGATGCCAGTCAAACTCTGTCTAAGACCGGCCAGCGGTGAAGCCGCACGCTCAGTCGTTCATCTCCACAATGTGTTCCGTGCAGGAGCAAAAGACAATGATGCCGCGTATATTCGCACGTGTGTCGCGCTCAATGGCTAGATCTGGTCTGATGTGAAGACGGCGGCTGCGGAAATTGGTCGTCTGACAAGAATATCGAAACTTTGGTGACATGGCCGCAGAACCGGCCGATGTTTGTTTGCAAAAATCGTGCCTCATAGATAAGTTCCACGGGGCAACAGAAAATGGTGGACGGCCGGCGCCAGCCCACCTGTTCCCCCGCCCACGACACGGTCCGCTGCAGCTACCGGTATGCTGTACATCAAGGCGAGTGCGTGTGTACGAGCTCATATGCATAGAGTGAATGTGCAGCGTGGTTGGATGGATACGGCGGACGGATGCAGAGCTATACTTTGCATTGCGGGCAAACCAGCCAAGCTGCATCAAGCCGCTGCAGCAACTACATGCGCTACAGCCATGTTTCTCATACTCGGCCATGTTGGCCGGCTCGCTAGCCTCCACAGCCAGGGTGGTTGAAAGCTCCAGCAGCTCCCCCAGTAACCGCAGCTGTCGATGGCGAGATGCTCCAGCTTCGTGCAGGAGTAGTCACGCATCAGCCGCGACTCACGAAGTGGGGGCTTGGAAAGCTCTCGATAGAGACTCTCGTGTCTCGCGTTGCTGTCCCGGACGACACGGCAACATCAGCATCAACATTCACCAGCAACCGGGGTTACAGCTCCACCCATAATGGGCTGGCCAAGGACATGTTTGTGTGATGACTCCCGGGTGCACAGAACCCCTCTTCGTTACCGGACCATGCAGCATCCCCAGCTCCCCTCGGCACGCCCGCCGTCTTAGGGGTCCTTTGTTTACTTTGGACTGTTCTTGGACAGCTCGACTCCATTACTCGGTCGATAGCCTTGATTGACAAGTGGATGTCCGTCCTTGACCACAGCCTATTCCAGGTTGAAAATGGGAGCGGCCTTGTTTATCGCCTTGTGCGTGATGTAATGGCGCTTGAATGATTTCTCCGGGTCAGGAATTAGACAACTGCGTATGAATGAGGCTCCCGGATTCAACAATGGGAGAAACGGGGTCTCACAATGTTCTCGATTCCGCGAAAGGGCTGATGCTATCGTCAACCCTGTTGATATGGACGGCCGACCCTGTCTCATTCCAGTCAGCAATTAGAGGTCGCCCGGTTGGAGGGTGGGGAGAAGAAATGGTAGTACCGGGGGGGGGGGGGGGGGGGGGGGCGCGTCCACCAACCAAAGCAAGCCGTTTTTTCTGAGCCCTTGAACCCCGCGACAAGTTGCGACTTTGGGGATACATTACGGAGTACTATGTAAGTACACATAGTAATAGTACGTCCAGCTGCGGATTCTAACCTCGCCGCCAGCTGTCACTGGCCTACAAACGAGCGGCGTCTAGACCGTAGTTGCTAGTGGAAGGGGTTTCAATCCAAAGCGGATGGTGGTGTGCACAGGCATCCATCCGAACCTGTCGGTCGTCGGTGAAGGCGACGGGGGAGAAATCAAAAAGTTGACTGACAGTGACTGACGCAGGCCGGCCTCTTAACGGCACCAGTCTATTCGGATTGCGCCTCACACCTTGGGACAAACGTCGGAAACTCAGCCGAGGCCTATTGCACAGTGAGCATCCCGGTTCGGCAAGATGAGCCTCCTTTCGCGTTGCTCAATCAATCGCACGAGCTTCACACCATCAGGGGTCCAAGACGACAGGCTGTCAGAAGCTACCTCCTGATCGCGTTGATGAAGATTATCCAACTGAAAAATGATACGATTCATCCAAAATGTCGAGATCCCAACATTGATTGTCCCCTCCAAAAAGATAAAAAGCGAAAAAGAAAAAGCCCAACCGAGACCCCCTCCCCCAACATATTTGCCGTCCAAGCGGTCGGAGAATTACTGGCATAAGCTCAAGCACAAGATGCGATGGCGGGTGACATGGCTGCGTTGTCGGTGTGGTGTGCATCCATCCATCTGTGTGTTCCGCGATCGCGATTTGGCTCTTCAGACGCGCAAAGGGAATTGGAGAAGCAATGTCCACAAGAAAGGGGTTTTTTTTTTTTTTCCCAAACAAAAAACACATGGCATTCAGGCATCATCCCATGATAAGAGGACACGGTCTCACCCTGGGGTTTTGCACATTGCGGAAGAGTAAAACTAGAAGAGATAACAAGGTCACCCCACCATGATTGCGTACTGCGTATAATACCAGGTGGGTATGTGCGAGTGAGCGACGACGTAGAGGGCGGTGCAAGGAAATCACATCTCGATGAGTAAATCATCGATCACGCACCTCCCGCCCCGATCACTCGCGGCGGGCGGCCTAGTCCCGGCCTTGCAACAGACGTCATCCCCTCGGATTCGGGCCTGGCAGTGATCGTCATGGCTCAAAACCCTCCCTCCCTTCCCTCCTGGCCCGCAGACACTCTTCCCCAAGACCCCGAGACAGGAAACCGAGAGTAGTTCGCCTCACGAATTTGTATCGAGATCCTGCTAAACCGAGCCGTCATTCTCAGGCGGTCGCATCGTCCTTTTTCTGGAGCACTTGCACGATTCAAGGCATCAGCACCATGCCAGTGGCACCCGATGTCGATTGATTTCATGGCCAATTTGACGGCCATCGTACCGCACCTAGCACACACAACAAGCCAGGGCAGCGCAACAACAACAATAACAATAATAACAATAACAACAGCATGCATCATCACCAAAGACTACGACAGACATGTCGGTCAGTCTGACGCCTTACCGGCGAGCCCACCGAGAAACCGGATTGGATGGCTTCGCCTTGTTTGTTTACCCGCGCGTACGAGACATTGATGGTTGGGTGGGCGCTACAAGGACGCACGATGGGTAGGACCGATGAGCCCGCCTTGCGCTATCAAAGATTACCTGCATGATGATGGGAAACAAGACAATCCAATGAGGCGGCGTGATGGCATCGGGAGTTTGACGAGCTCAACTTTTAGCTCCGGGTTTGGCGCTGAGAGACAGACAAGCGTCCACTCGACAGGCGCACGATGGAAGCCGAAGCCGCGCGTGACCGACCCCTCCCGCGATGGCGGTTCCCCTCCGTGTCCCCTCCCCCCCTCTCCCGTCGGTCTGGGTTCCTCAGCTCTACCTCCAGAGCCTGTCACTTGGCCCCCCTCACTCTTTGCTTCTCCTACTCCTGTGCCCCTCCTTCTGCTTTTCGGGAAGCCCATCCATCCCACCATCAAACACGCGTACAAGCCGGGCTTCAAGTCGCGAGCAACGCGGAGCATACAGAACACCCCTCATTTTTCCCCCTCATCCTCTACGGTCGACTCTATCTTGCTTCGACGTTTTGAGGATTGCCCCCCCCCTTGACCCAAGCTTCGGTACTTGACGAGATCAAACGGTGCCGTTTGACGCCGTAACAGCGCCTTGTCCCTCTCTTCCCTATCTTTTCTTTGTCCCCCCCCTCGGTAGTACGGCTATGGTGAGGGCAGGGTAAAGCGCGGGTGCCGGAATTAAGAGACGCCCTGGCGTCGCAATGCGGGCAAAAATGCGAAGACTATCCGTACACCATCTACTATTCTCGGGTACCCCAATCAATACTTTTCTGCCCTTACACTAGTGAAGGAGGGGGGAGGGCGGGATTTTCTTCTCGGCGCTCCTCGGTTTTTTCGTGGCGGGACACTTTGTTTACGAACTGCAGGCTCGCGACTCATGTAAACAATGGGCCTCTGCAGACCCTGCATCCCAGACCCCTGTTCAAACGCGAAGTCACGTGATGTGGGCAAGGATATTCGGCTGTCCTCGGGTGTGACGTCTTTCGCTTTAGCCGCCGTCACCCAGGCGTTTGGCAGCTGGCACACACACTAAGGTTCGGTTGGCGGGATTGGTGATGATGGTGGGGGTGAAGTGGGTCTTTTTGGTGGGGTTGGAGGACGAGCGGGGGAACGTGCACGGGAAGACGAGCCAGGAAGCAGCAACAGCAAAAGCAACCCGCAGGAACGGGAAACGTATCCAAGTTTGTCGGACGATGGACCTTCACCTCCTCGTGGGCTCAATATGGAAGCTCGCTTGCTCACTCTCTTTCTCCCCTCAATGCGGAGTAGAGATTCTTATACTCTGCTTCCCTTGCAGTGGTGGAGTTGGCACGACTCGCCATCTTCATCCTACAGATATCCTTGGTGTTGGTGTGTGCGCGGATGACCAAGGTCCATTTCGTCTCTCGAATCTGGGCAGCTCCGGGTTGCTTGCTTGCTTGCATCATCGCATCATGGGCACCGCCGGCATTCCAACCAGTCGAGAAACCTTGGTATTCATCCATCCACCTTCTCCCCTTGGAAATGGAGTCGCTGTCGAAACAGGCCTCCGCGTTGTTGCATTCGCTGACGCTATCGTCATGGGGCAAGGCTGTCGAGGGATTCTGTTTACCCCTCATTCGCTCTGCACCGCCGCCTTGCAGACCATCATCACCCCCCCCCCCCCCCCCGGAATACCTGGTTGTCGCTACCTATGTTCTGTGATCACCATCATATCCCAAGCTAAATAGACTCAGTTCATTAACGCCAGGCCCGATCTTGGAACAAGTCTGGCGTGGGGAAGACACTGAGCATAGCGTATCTGTTATCCATGCTCCACATGCCGCTAGCAACTCTCGGCGGAATGAACGTCTTGCGCACTATCCGATTTCCTCAGACCTGTGGAAAACTGCGA
>NW_007361028.1:409792-411173 GCF_000149035.1 Colletotrichum graminicola M1.001 | reverse complement strand
TGCATCCAACCCCCCCCGTCAGTCACAGTGATTGATGATCCCGCGTCCGCGCCCGCGCCGTTGCTAGGCGAGGCGCATGCATCACCACCCCCGTCCTGTGCCATCATCGCAAGGGTTTGTGCAAAAATTGTCCGATTACAATACCTGACAGGCTGTCTGTCCTATGATTCCATGATAACCCCCCCCCCCACCTTGCCTCTCCCCGCCACGACGGCTTCAAGGAATTCTCAGGGTCCCTCTTCCGCTTGTGCATGTCTCCCCTCAGCTCTCCTCGTCTACCGCCGCCTCCCAATCTGGCACTGAAACCTCCTACATCATAGCCAGGGCAATGGGGGAAACGGACAACGGCCTGATCGGGCGAGACCGGGGCCGCCATATCTAGTCGACCGACCGGCCGAGCCCGGCCTAGGCCGCTCTCCGTCTTGGTATGGCGCCGGTCCCAAATTCCCCGTGGCATTCCTCGCGCCGGGTGGGCACGCCCGGTTCGCTCCCTCGTTTGGGGTTTGGGGGGCAAGGACGGCCGCGAGGCGGGCGGATTACCTATGCATACCCCTATTTTAGAGGCGGGAGCCAGTCGTTGAACTTTTCTTTGTTTGTTTCGAATCTCTAGTCGACGACGAGATTCGATAGGCGGCGGAGGGTCCGTCGTTTAGGGGTGCGGAGGGGATGGCTGACGGGATCCCCTCACGGGGCTCCTGGCCGGCGCCCGCGCCAGGCGCACGTCATATCGGCTAGCAGGGCGTCCGTCGTCTGCCAGCATGCGTCTGTGGCGGCCGGCTCCAGGTCGATGCCCGTCGATGGGGGGCATGCCCCGGCCTCTGAGCTAAAACATCCAGCATTCCTCCACGAGGGGTAGAGACAAAGACAAAGAAAAGACTAGGGGTGGCGAACGGTGTGGAATGGTGGCATGGGGAGACGGACTCCCAATGTTCACGCGCGCACACCCCGAGTTGGGCAGATCGCAGCCCAAGGGTCCGTCGTGTCTTTCTATTCCCTGACGGGCATCAATCGTGTCGACGGCCTCCTGGTTTCCCGTTCCTGGGATCCGTCCGCAGTAGTTCCGTTGCACGATTCACGAGAGTCGGGTGTCCAAGACTTCGCACCCCCCTTGCTACCGTTCCAAGCCATCTTGCCCCTGAGTCCGGTATGCATCTTGGTCGTTGCTCTCCCCTCTTACCCCTGAGCTTTTTCTACTCCAAGAAACCCCGGGCTCTCTCACCTCCACGCCGCGGACGCCGAACCGGAACGCAGAGGCGGCGCCTCGCCGAAGACGGCCTCGTACCAGCGTACCAGGCGCCCGCAGCCGTCGTCGGCGGCGTCGTCGTCGTCGGCGGGCACCTGAGACGCTGAGCCGCACGCCTTGCTGCCAGAACGACGTTCC
>NW_007361028.1:383806-409538 GCF_000149035.1 Colletotrichum graminicola M1.001 | reverse complement strand
TTGTCCCGCCTATTCCCCGGAGTCACTTCTAACACGTTTAGTGCGTGGCTGGGGCATAGACTGGACTGCTCAAGGTGTAGATACGCGGGGCTGCGCTTAAGGCCATGTGAGTCGGTGTAGTAAACTAGACTCGCGAAGAGGTACTGGTAAGGGATGGGTGTCGCATTCTCGATCTTGCCCCCGACAGTTCTCAGCGAGTGCACTGCGAATTATCCCCATCCAACGGTCAGAGCTAGAGATACTCTACTTGATGCCAGAACAACTGGCCCGTGCGTTAGGTATCCGATAATAACGCCAGCGAATCCAACGTCGAAGGATTTCCGAGTTCCATGGGAAGTGGAGGAAGGTCTCCTTGTCGCCCTCGCCGCGGGCGCCCTGGGAGAGGAGGGGGTAGAAGCAGCCCGGGCCGAACCAGTTGTAGTAGGTCGCGAGGAGGAGGTCGTCAGCGTGGGTGGCCTTGTCGTACAACAGGATGCCGGACTCGGAGCTGCGCCGGGTGAGGGGCCGCGGGGGCGGGAGGCCGGCGTTGGAGATGCGGTAGTAGCTGGGGGACGTCGTCTCGAGCCAGAAGTCGGGCCAGGTGACGAGGCCGTGGGAGGCGAAGGGCTCGGAGGTGAAGAGGGGCTCCGGGTCGTGAATGGGCCAGACGTCCGAGTCGAGGTAGAGGGTCTGCTGGAAGGGGGAGAGGAGGATGGAGAGGACCTTGTACTGGTAGTGCCTGATGGGGGCCTCGGTGTTGCTGGCGAGGAGTAGGTCTTCCACCACGAGGCACTCCACGGCCATGCGTCGGAGGATGCCGTCGCAGAAGCCGGCGGCGGCGGCCCGCTCGGCGCGGGTGTCGAGGAAGAGGTGGACGGGGAGCCGGGAGCCGGAGCGGCGGAGCATGAGGATCGAGGTCAGGGCGGTGCCGAGGTAGCCGCCGCCGGCGGTCATGACGACGCCGCGGGTGCCATTCCAGTAGGGAAGCTTCTCGGACAGCGTGGACCTGACGGCGGACACGAAGGCTGCGTGCTGCGCGGTGAGGGACTCGAGGGAGGCGTCGTCGAGGGCGATGAGGTTCCGGCGCGGGGTGTCGTCTGTTACGGTCTTGGAGAAGGGGCTCGAGTCGAGCTCGCCATCGGAAAGCGGGGGCCCGACAGTCGGGCGGAGGGGGGAGGGAAGGCTGGGCTCGGCGACGTGGAGGGCGGCCTGGAGGGATTTCCAGAAAGCCTGGACGGGCACCGACTCCAGGTGGGAAGCTGCCGAGGGGCTGCCCTGGTCGTCGTTATGCGCCGGAGGGATGGCATTATAGGGGAGGAGGGTCGAGGGAATGCGGAACGAGTGGATGTGTGCCAGGAGGAGCAGGCCCAGGACCGGGGGTACGAGGTAGAGCCATAGCGGCCTCCGGCGTTTCGCGGGAAAGAGGAGTGACATTGTGCGTTGTCGTGATGCCTGGCTTGGTGTTTTTGTTCTTCCTGGGATTTAATCTGGGGGGTTCCGTGTCGGAGACTGGGGGACCGAACGACGATTACGCTGTTGCGCCAAATAGACAGACCGGTATTAGGATGATTGGGTGATTAATGACAATAGGACGATAAGACACAGATTATTAATTATAGGTGAGGCACAAGCTGTCAGCATATGGCCGTTGACGTGGACGAAGCGTTTTCTTTTTTTTTTTCCTTTTCCTCTTTTTCTCCTCAGGGGCAGTTGTTGGAGATGGTTGGGCAGGTTATGGGAGCACGAGAAGCTACCGCATCCCTTCGAGCAGTCGATCGAGAATAGAGAACGACGCATGCTGGGCCGACAAACGGCAGGGCGGCGAGGCGATGGATATATAGCAGACGACAGACAGACGGTGTTGAGGGTGTGGGCTGGGCGAATATGACCAATATGCAAGGAAGATTTCCCACCCCTGTCCGATTTTTTATTTGCGACTACATACGGAAGTACAACCGTACGTCCCCATGAGCTGATTTTATGCCGTTCGTATCCACCACGAACTATCGATCGTACATGTACAACTTAGAGAGAGGGGGGGGGAAGGTTGGTGTGGTGTCTTTCTTCCGAGTTTCTTTCTGCTAGCGAAAACGCTCCATCAAGGTCCGAGGAGAAGGTGTGTTTTCCCGATGCAGAGCCCTGGAGCAAAAGGCCATGTTTGTACTTAGAAGGGGAGTATGACATTTGGCAGGTTTGCGGGATCGTTTGCGCAAGAAACAGAAAGAAAAAAAGAAGCAGCCAAAGAGAGGGAAGCAGCAAACAGCCCCGGGAGACACATCGCGGCCCGAGCAATTTTCCCACAAAGTCTTTCTCTGTGTTTGGTGCTCTTTGCCCCTGGCACCCAGGGCGGTCGGTCATTCTTTCTTATTGTTACTTTATCTTGGCTCGTACAATGGAGTGTGTCCCGCTTGGGACACCAGCACGGTAAGTGACAGGTACACTAGGGCGGCGAGAGACATTGATGGGGAACGAACGACGCACATTCGAGGCTCCTGACTGGCCCGTCGTCGCTGGCGTGTGAGCCGGGAATACGAGGTTCGCGGCCGATGTTGGGAATAGCCTACTCTAGTAGTAGGCACGTACATGGCGCTGAACCATCCGTCTTAGGCCCTACTGCGTAGGTTGCGCTCACGAGGGCGACACGAAGAGTGGTTCGGCGAGCATCCATCGCGTCTGTGTGGGTAGTGTCTTGTTCACCCTGCGCCGGGCGAAGAAAAACTTCGTATTTGGGTGGGCGATGAGTGATCGACGGTGTTAGACATGCCTCCCCCCCAGTCATGGCCAGTCCGGGGTCATGAATCTCACAGGGAGAGAGGGAGAGAGAGAGAGAGAGAGAAAGGCAGGTGGTAGATGGCGGAAGTGGGCAGGGTACCATGTCTGCGAGGCACAGATGACATGGTGTGATTGAAATTGCTTAGTATGGCTAATCGATGCGCAGATTTCCGAAATTGGCGCCATGCGGGCTGACAGGCTCTAGGTCCGTGGTCGAAGGAGAGGCCGGGGAGGATGCCATGGTGGTACGAGTCGATGAGGACCAGGTTGGTCACTGGTGATGCACCCATAGAAGGGAAGAGAGGGAAAACAGAGATCCCGGGGGTTTGGAAAGCTGGGATTTGGATTCCAGATATACGTGGTACGACCGAGGCGAATAAACTACAATGGTAGGTAAGAAACTTTGATGGGAGGCACAGACGGGAAGAGGCAGAACAGACAATCCAGCGTCTTAGCACGAGATAGGAAGATACTTCTTGTAACATCTTGATGTATACGTAGAAAAGGTATACGATTAACACAGAGATAAGCACTGGATCAGAGGGCGGGTAGAAGTGGATACACGCAGGGACCCCCACCCCACCCCCACTAACGGCGGGGCGTGGGTGAGGTGAGGTGAGGTGATGATGTGTATGCGTGTACCGCGCTAATGACCGAGGCGGTCAAGAACGGCAGAATCATTTTTGATCTCCAAACTTTTTGGATTGTACCCTGGAGGCGATCTTTTCGGCGTGACCATCAGCGACGGTCCGAGAAAAGAAGAAGAGAGGGGGACAAAAAAAAAAGCAACCATTGGATTTGGTCCCACTAGCATCCCGAATTCCATTTTGAAGCGGCTACGGCAAGAAAAGGTGTCAATTGACACAAATATCAATACGGCACAATGACCAAGACGGCGAGCGCAAAGCGCAAGCGCGCCGAGAGGGAAGCCCTCAAGGCCGCCCAGACCAACAAGCGCGCAAAGAGCTCTCACGACGCCTCAGCCGACGGCAGAAACACCCCCGACCCGAATGACGCGGCCGCCCACGATACCCATGCCGCTAGCGGCCCTAGGTTGCCCAAGGTGCTCCAAGAGAAAAAGCTCTTCGTCGAGAACTCCGTGGGCAAGGACCGCCTGCGCGAGGCGAAGCTCTACGACCTCCTCAGCAGCGAGAACGAGACGGACCGCCTCGAGGCTGCCAGCGCCATCATCTCCAGCCTCCTCGACGGCGACGGCGTGACTGAGGCCGTGCTGCAGCGCCACCTCGACTGGCGCCTGTTCCGCGGTCTCGCGAGTGGCAGGGCCGCCTCGAGGCTCGGCTACAGTATCGTCCTGACGGAGATCCTGAGCCAGCTTCTCGGCCCGCCAAGGAACCTGAGCCGCGACAAGTATCCCGGCCTGACGTTCGATAAGGTGCTGGGGATGCTTATGGAGAGGACACACGTCGGCGGCAACATGCCGGGCCAGGAGGAGCGGGACCTGTGGTTCGGCCAGCTGTTTGGGCTTGAGTGCTTCGTGCGCGCTAGGGTACTGTTCACCCCGGACGAGGGCCCCGACAGGTGGAACGAGGTGTTGAGGCTCCTGGTGAAGCTGGGGAACAAGAAGGTCTGGCTGCGGCCGCAGTGCGGGTGGGTCGTGGCCCAGGCGCTCGCGCAGCTGGACCGGAACCGCATCGAAATGGTTCTGCAGCAGCTTGTCGAGCTGGGCTGGTCCAAGACTCCGGAGGGCGTTGGCATCTGGCTCGTCGCCTTCGAGCAGTGCCCCGACCTGAGCAGCGGCGACCAGTCGAAGCACCACCACCCGCTCTCGCCGAGGAACCTTGGCGAGCTTGCCGGTATCCTGAAGGAGAGTGGCCAGGACGACGTGGAGAAGCAGCAGAAACAACAGCAGCAACAGCAAAGAAGGGGGGCTGGCTTCAGCAAGAACAAGCAGGCCAATTGGACGCCCCAGCTCCACTTCGTTTGGGATCTCATTGTGCGTCACTTCTTGCGCAGGGGCCCCGAGCATGTCGAGGACTTCAGGGCGTTCTGGAAACGTGTTGTTGATGGTGAGTTCTACGAGTGTTTGTCTTTCTGGGGAAAAGACTAATCGGGATTGTACAGACAACTTCTTCGCAAAGACCGCCACCGAGGGACAAAAGTTCAGGGGCTTCCTGGTTTTCCAGAAGATGCTCCAGAGCTACGCCGACATCGACGACCTCCTTGATATCCTTTTCAGCAGGAACCTGATGACCTGTCTCATCAACCAGGCCGCCCAGGAGGACCGCTTCCTCCACCGTGCGGCTCTCAAGACCTGCAAGATCATCGAGGAAACGTCTGCGGCGCACCCGGAAGCCACCGGTATCATCCTCGACAACCTGATCAACAACAACGGCCTGTACCGGTTCGACGTCATGACCAAGAGCAAGACTGTCGACAAGATCCTCCAGCACGTAAAGGCCGATACGGGCGAGGATGTCATGCAGGTCCTGAGGGGGCCCGTCATGAAGACCTCCACCACATCGTACGCCAACCCCCCCCCCCCCCAAACCTCGTTTGCGGCTCGAAACTGACAATTTCCACAGAAAGGACATCAACGCTGTCAAGCTTGACCTCCGCGTCTACATCGAATACATCTTCCGCCTGACCACCTCAGCACCTGAAGTCGCGCTGCAAGAGCTGACTTCACTTGCATACGCAAAGCCTATCTGGGTCCCGGCGAACGCACACTCTCTGGTAACGGAACTTAGCAGGAGCCGTCTCCAGTCCGCCTTCGCCAAACTTTCGCGCAAGACCGAGGACTCGAACTACCTATGCACCGCGGTCCTGTCGATCAACCCAGAGTACATTCGCATGGAGGGCGAGATGAAGGAGGAAGTCAATTCGGCACGGAAGCGCTTGGAGAAGCTCATGAAGACAAGCACCTCCGTGGGTGAGAGCGCCTCGGACGAGGTCAAGATCGCACAGGGTCTGGCTCTCCTCTACGGCATTGCCATCTCTCAACTTTACAACGAGGAACCGGACGCGTTCCAGCTTCTGAGTGACCTGAAGGAGTACCAGACTCGTCTCCAGACGGACGAGGAGGGCGCTGCGGAGTTCTTGGTCGAGATTCTGCTGTCTCTTGTTTCTCAGCAATCCTCACTTTTACGAGAGATCTCGCAACGGGTGTTTGGCAACTTTACCACCCGGGTTTCTCCCAAAGCACTGGAGCTGCTATTGGACGTCCTCTCCGCCGACGAGAGCGCCAAGGGTCAGCAGTCGCTGTTCGATGATGTCAACGCAGACGAAATGGATGTCGAAGACATGGAGGACGACGGCGAAGACGATTCTGACGACGAGCTTGGTTCCGACGTCGAGGTGGACTCGGACGTTGAGTTTGTCGGCCTCAACACCGGCGACGGCGAGGACGAGGACGAGGAAGAGGATGAAGACGAAGAATCGGGATCCGACGAGGAGGCCGACGCTGAAGATGGCAACAACCTCGAGGCCCTCGACGACGCCCTCAGCAAGATTCTCAACAGCCACCGGCTCGACAAGGACCAGGACGCCGAGACCTCGGACGATGACTCGGACATGAGCGACTCGGACATGCTGGAGCTCGACAGCAAGCTGGCCGAGGTGTTCAAGCAGCGCGCCAAGGCGGCGCCGAGCAAGAAGAAGGAGCGCAAGGCCGCCAAGGAGTCCGTAGTTAACTTCAAGCGGCGCGTGCTGGACCTGCTCGAGGTCTACGTGAAAAACGAGGCGGCGAACCCGGCGGCGCTCGCCGTCCTGCAGCCACTCCTGCGGCTTGTCCGCACGTCGACCATCAAGACGCTCTCCGACCGGGCGTATGAGCTGATCAAGGACTACCAGAAGAAGCTGCGCAAGGCGCGGTCCGGGGTCGCCGGCGGCAGAAAGGAGGACAAGAAGGTCGACAGGGAAGAGGCGCTCGAGGTGCTGAGGGGCGTGTACGAGGAGCTGAAGGCCGGTGAGACCAAGGCGCACGCAAGGGCGGCGGTGCCGGCGTGCCTGATCGCGGCCTCGAGCGTGTTCCATGCCGGCAAGGGCGACCGCGCCGCCGTGGACGCCGTGGTCGGGGACGCTGGAGAGGGCTCGGCGGTGCAGCAGGAGATGAAGAAGGCTTGGGACGAGTGGTGCAGGAACCACGAGGCCCTGAAGAAGAAGGCTGCCGCCGCTGATGCTGCTGCTGCAAAGAGCAAGTAGAGCAGGGAAAAGGGAAGAGTGCCAGATAAGGCCATGGCGTGGTACTGGGAGGTTTCATTGTCGGCGCACCGGGCATGGGATAGGAAAAGAAAAGAAAAAAGCGATTCCAGTCACACTTGAAGCATTGGCCATTGAACAGGCCTTGTGGAGGTTCTAGGCTTGAGTTACTGTTCGTATATAATGCTGTCAGACCCCATTCATGCTATTTACGCGATTTCTACGGAATCTTATCGACTAACACAACCTCGGTCGGTTCTCATTCGAGCAGAGCAACTCGAAGCGTCCCGGGCCATCCTGGGTATGATGGATGATGTGGGTGTGTCTCTTAGGACAACTCACCCTCCCCTTTTATCCGAACTTTTTTTCTTTCCTTTTTTTTCCCCTTTTTTCCTTTGATGACGAGATTTCATTACCTGTGCGGGAATCAAAAATTCTAGCAGGGCTTGATGGGGAGTTCAAATGAAGGGGAAGATCACGCCCCGTCTACGCGGGTTCTGGCTGAGCGAGGTTCTATAGGGGGCGGGTGACGATGGCGACGGCGGGAGTGGCGGTGATGGCGGAAGAACAGAAACCAGTCTGGGCTTGACATGAGGGATCAGAATAGCGACCTGAGCAGTCTCGGGCGGCCAGAACGAGATGTGTCCGTCGGGTTGAACGTCACGAGAGTCACGAGGAGGTGCATCGCCACGGCTGTCTCCAACGTCAAGGGTTTGATAAAGAGGTGAGGTGGGCGAGGCGGGCGAGGCAGGTTCTTGTGAGGGAATGGGGGCATCGGAGGTGTCCAACTGCTCTTCCGAGAGGGATTCATCTAGGTCCGGGCCGCACACAGCCAGGAGGTCCTGCGCGCCATCATGACCAGAGGCAACGGAACGCTCTGAGCCGCCGTGGAGCAGAGACATACGGTCAGGGTTGCGGACAACCAGCTGGCCTCTATGAACGTCGAGAAGGCGAGTCGCGGCGGCCACGGAGAACTCAAAGTGGTCGTAGACCACGCCGAAGGTTGAGTCTTCGGAAGGATGGTTCTGCTCCGAGTCCGGGCTTGGGTTCTTTGTCTGATCCTCCTCCTCCTCCTCCTCCTTCTTCTGGCCGGGCGTCTTGCAGTCGAGGTACTCGCTCCAAGTCGGCACGTCCTCCAAGCACGGCACGCCGGGAGGGGGAAACGGTTCCCGGCGATGCTCCAGGACCTGTCTGAGGATGTAGGTGTTGTCCAGGGCGTTGCAGAAGCGGAGGCACAGACGGCGGAGGCCGCGGCGGCAGCGTGTGGGTGTGGGAAGCTTGGCCATGGGTGGAGCTGCTGCCCGGTGGTGTGTTTGTGGAAGTCGTTTTTTGTGTAATTTTCTCTGCAAGTGTCGAACCGTCGTGTTGTGTGACGGACTTCTACAAACTGTAAATGAGACTATGTATATGTTTGTCCTCGTGGCAAAAGGTAGGAGAGGCTTCTGGCTACTCGGGTCGTCTCTGACTGTGAACCAAGGACTTGTCCCAGTACAAATACAAACAAAGCATTGTTCAGTGAGCTGGCTGCCTAGATCCCGAGTAGCACAGTGTAGGTGAAAGGGGTCCAGAGTCGTGATCTAGGATACTCCATCCACAAGACTTTATCTAAATATTGTTCATGTTGATACATGACCCTCTAGAGGGACGTTGAGAAAATACTATTATAAGAATGATAGCTAGTTAGCATGTCGAGATACTAAGCAACTAGCTTTTTCCAAACATTTAGAGTCCTGGTCTTTTAATGGATTGTATATAATGTGAATGGACTCTGGCAGTTATCGGCGTCAATGTCCGAATCTGGTAAATGTGACCTAGATATGACTGGCAGACTGCTGATTTTGGTAAATAGGTCAATGATGAATGTCAGCTCCGGCATCCGTTATGGGGCCGTAGGGCCACATCACCAGACCTCAAAAGCCTCAAATAACTGCCGTTAATGCCTTATATACCTGATTTTTCTTTTGGAAAACTATGAGTTTGAGGAGCTTGTTCACATTGATCTCTGGCCCGTTCCTAGGGAAGTCTCACCTAGCCATTCACCAGGCATGGCAAAAGGCAATGAACTGATTGACAGGCGGCAGGGGTGGGGATTACATTGCATCTTTTATGGATGCCGCTCTATACATTTATGTGATTACCTTCAGGTCTCAAGTGATCATAGTATCAAGCTTGTGGGCGGTGTAGATAGATTCTGTATTTTGAGTCTAGCATATCTATGATGGCTCCATCATTATGAGCTCCTCGGTGACCTCTCCCAAACTATTATATCGAAATCAGAGACCGCCATACTCATTGTGTATGAATTCTCTCGATACGTGAAGTGACCTCTAGACCGACGAACAGGAATCGGGAGTTGAGTGGCGACCCCTTGCAACATGAAGGTTTCTGACGCCAACGAGACGAGCGTTGTCATTTTTTGGTGCACTCTAGGAGAGGCCTATGCCAGGGCTAAAAAGGCCAGAACGTGGGAACTTGGGGTGCTTCTCTGCATTGGGTGTATTTGCGGGAGAACGCGCAGCTTAGGTAGAACCGGACTGTTACTCGGCTTGTCTCTCAAGGCATGTTGAAGGTATACGACGGCCCCGAAAGGGACATTGATCCTGAATCGGTGCCCCGTACCTATCGTCCTCGGGAGTTCTCTATCTCAAGGTACGCAGGATCGGCCCGGGTTTTTCGGTATTGCTTGTAAACCGTCGTCCCGGGACGCGAGGAGGCAGACGCCACGGCGATACAGGCTTGGTGGCTGAGGTGGAGAATGTCGGGAGCATCAACACCATCGTCCGCGGATTTTTTATGTTCGACTGCAACATGAGAACGAGTGATACGGTAGCTGGTAAGGCCCAGGTCTATACAGAATGCGGGCCGCCTGAGGCCACCGTCGCCGGGCGGCGCAGCATGGGAGGAGCCCAAACGAAACGGCCACGTCTACGCATCTGTGCAAAGGAGCTGTCCAAGAGGATAGCAGGGTGTTGTTTCCGGACAAAGCAGCAAAGCTGTCTTGCAAGGCCATGCGATGTGTCCTTTGAAGATGGAAAAAGGCAGGACGAGATGTTGTGGGCCTGCAATGTCAAACGTTCGCATCAAACTCTCAATGCCGTCAATGGCTCTAATTTTACTCTATTTCATTTGGAATGGGATACACTCTGATGAATTTGAGAAGAATGCCACTCCATATTGAGGCTTTATTCGCCCTTTCAGAGAACGAGAGCGGTTCTTTTCGTTCATCTCGTTATTGATAGCCGGCCTTTGTTCCACGCATCATGTCAAAGTAAAATCAGGCTAACAGAGTCCTTGTCATTCACTTTTGTAGACAACGGTAACTGAATAGAGGACCGAGTCCCTGATGACAATTCCAGAAGCATCGATTCTCATAAAGTCCAAAGAGCCTACCATGTCTACATACGTTTCCAGAACCACATCACAAGACGAGCCTCACCATTATACTTCTCGACTCAGAAACGGCGTAATCGACAACAACGTAACGGCACACAAGCATCCCGAACTGTCAACATGTGCATAGAACTATGGCGCAGATACTTTTGCCCAAAGGCGCCGCATCACACTCCGACGAGCGATCTCAACTTCGGGATCGACGTCCATCCTCAACCCAGGGAAGACGTGGCTGACCACTGCCTGGTACAGGAATGCGACAACGTCTTCAGGGAGAACGAGGAGAGCCCGCAGGACAACGTGGACGAGGGGCGCCAGATTCACTGGATCTACAACCTGGTACGGTGCGCCCATCTCTACTCCCACGAGTGCGCGAGGTCGCCTTGTGTTGGAGGGAGGGTTCAATACTTTGACCACCCATGCTCGTACTGCAGTGGTGGCATCGACGTGCACGTCAGAGACTACGGCGAAGTCTTGCGCGACGTTAGCCTGCCTTTGAGAATCCCAGCGACCGGGAGAGCAATAGACCCGGAGGTGGTACAGAGATTCGAACATTATAGGGAGAAGTACCTGCTCCGGTTGCTCCGATTGTTCCACGTTATGCTGCTGAGGTCCCTTCCAGTACGGCCCGAGGGCGAAACCTGGAAGTCCTTCATCGAAACCGCCTGGCCCGAGACCTTCTGCAAGCTGGACTTCGATCACATTGGCCACGGAGTCGTCGACTGCGAATGTCCGGCAACGAAGGAGGAGTGGCGGACCAACTCGGCGTACTCGAAACGGAAGAACGAGGCGCTGGCCATACTCAACGGCCTCGAAGCTAGGAGCGGGCCCCGTGGCGCGTACGTCTATTATTGGTGGACAGAGGGCTTTGGCACAGACGACGACTGGGAACCAACTGACAGGGCCAACGGCGTGTACTCCAAATACGATGAGGAAACCGACTTCTTGCCACACCAAATGCAGTTTGTATACTTCAGGCAGGAGGATTACGACCGGCGATATACAAAGCTTCAGACTCTGGCGAGAAACTGTCTGAGGCAGCTAAAGGAGAGGGGCAAAGACATCTCCCAAGAGCACCCGACGACGGGATATTGGCAGCGTTGCGGGATCAAGTGGATGGGATTCGACGATTGGGATAGGTCACTTGACCGGCGCATGGAGTTCCTGGAATGGGTTTACCAATTCCTCGCGCTCGACGCCGGTCTCCACGAGAACGTCATGATGTACCTCGCCGCTGCGCTGCTCGCCATGCTCAACCCTTGGCCCAACCCTCAGATCAACTACCACCCCTCGCATCCCAATCCCTATGCTCTGGACAGCGAATTGGCGGCATACGATGTCCTCCAGGAGTGTATCTGGTGGGTCGAGTATCTGTGGCCGTTGGACGGAGACTTGAGGGTGCAGGACAGCTACAGGGAGTCCATCGATGCGAGCAGCGAGGTCAACTGGATCATCCAGCGCAACAGGGACATTGAGCTACTTGACATGAAGTCGCGCAATCGTACGGCTGCGCAAAAGACTGGACTGTTTATCCTGCCGCCAGAGGTGGCCATTGCGCAGGGCGACGAGATCTGCCCCCTGTGCCAGGAGAGATGGGGCCACTTTCCTTTCCACGAGCCGGTCCAGCTGCCGTGCTGCAACAAGTTCGTCGGGCGCAGGTGTATGAAGCAGTTTCTGGCGTCCAAGCCGATTCGGCCGGCAGGCGGCGACTATATGAGAAGGGAGAAATGGGTGGAAGAGTTCAGGTGCGCGCTGTGCCGCGAGGGCGTTGGGCACCACTTCTCACCGCATTTCTACGGGCAATTGCTGGGCGATCCTCCCAGAGATATCCGAGATTTAAGTTTCTATGACGATTATGAAGGGTTTCCGAGGCCGTCAGAGTACTGGCAATAAGTTGGAACTGTGGGACGTCGTTTTCTATCATTCAACACCCTTGGCCGACTGAGCGAGGAAGGTAGGCAATGGAAATATAAACGGCATAGATCCAAGCCGATTGGTTGGCCGTCTTGATTGATAATGCGGAGACGAAGATATCGTAGACTTTTCGACCGCTCGTGTTGGACCCCCCTTTGTTCGTCGTGGCAGTCAACGTCGTCGTCATTGGCGTCGGAGTCCCAGAGAGAAGCAGAAGAAGAAGAAGAAAAAAGGCTGAGAGTGACATTGGTAGGAACAAACACAGACAATAGAAAAGGGAGAGAGGTTTGTAGCAAACAAGAGGGAAGGAACAGCCTACCCGGCATAGACCGAAAAAAAAAGGCAACCGCTCATTCTGGAATCATCTTCTCCTCGCTCATTCCTTACTGGTTCCTTTGACTTTTTCACTCTTTGCCGCACATCGTCTACAACATCACCACCAGCCAAAGCGCCTGTCAAAGCTGTCAACCACGCTGCTTCCAAACAAGAAAAGGAACATTGTTCGCGGGGGTGCTTTCTGCATCTCGGCCTTCCATCTGCAATTCCAGCTGTATGTATCATCCGTACCTACCTAGGTGGTCACAGTCGTGCATTGAAAGCATGACTTGGCTTCTCCCCCCGTGGATCACAGTGTGCAGCTTAACCGACTGACTTGTTCACCAGGACAGCCATTCCGATCATTACACAGTTGCAATATCCTTCTAGGTGATGCTCCGATGCGTTCCGCCCGCCCATGCCCCGATATAATGCAGGAGTCGCCGAGGTCGTGACTCCAACCCTCTCTCACTGAGGCTCAACTGGCATCATCGGCAAGGCAGATGGTTGGTTGTTGGGATAGACCAATGCAAGAAGAGGCCGCTTCATCGAGCTGAGTTTACCTCTGCAGCTACCGCCTTACTCAGTACTTAAACTACTCTGTAACAGGAGGACATGGAAGTAAGCAAGCCCACACAATTAAGGGAGTGAGATCTGGATGGATCTAGGCCTAACATGGTCTGGTGCAATTCACGACATGGCCCAAATCCCTGCCTGGAACTGTCTCCTTTTAGTCAGGGCCCTTTTCTCTGCAGGTGCAGGCCCAAACGGCCCCCCCCCCCCCCCTACACCCTAGGACCCTTTAGCCATTGCGCTGCCTCGCACCCCGGCTGAAGCCAGAGGCGAGAAAAAGCTCCCTTGCCCACGGAAATTCCATCTCGCGCATCTCTCCCGAAGAGACCACATATCCCAATCGCAAATTTTGTGGGAGCAATATTTCGATTCTTGTCCGTCACAGATAAGGTGGAACTTGTTGGGCGGGACATTGTCAATTCGATAAGCAGCACATTGCCTCGAATTCCTTGGGCATAGAAGAGAGAAAAGGTAAGTGGTCAACGCGCCCTGCTGTTATGTTGTTGCTTCGCTGGCACATGTTCCCCACGTCGCTACAAAGGAAGCTCCAAGCTAATTATAACACCTGGCATCCCCAGACTCGTGGTTTGACTTCGACACGCACTCAACCCTTGGCCATCTCGCGCCGCCCTCCCTTCGTCCACGTCAGGCATCAACTGGACTCGCCGCCGCCGCCATGAAGTTCAGCAACATTCTGTCCCTCGGCCTGTTGGTCATGTCGCCCCTGGCCGCAGCTTGGAGCAAGGAAGGTAAGCACGCTACCAGACGCATATGCAACTTGACCGCGCAACGTCAGCTAACAAAGGCGATGGTCAGATCGCGAGATTTTCCGCATCCGCGATGAGATCAGGGCCCACGAGGCAAACCCCGACCAGACATTCTACGACCTTTTGGGTGTCAAGAACAGCGCCAGCATCGACGAGATCACCAAGGCCTACCGCAAGATCTCTCGCACCCTCCATCCTGACAAGGTCCGCCAGCAGATCATCGCCGAGCGCACCAAGGCCAAAAAGAAGGCGAACAAGGAGCCCGGTGTCAACGTGCAGAAACCCCCCACTCAGAAAGAGATCAAGGCTGCCGTCAAGATCGCCTCGGAGCGCCAGGCTCGTCTGGGTCTTGTGCGCAAACTCCTCAGCGGCCCTGAACGCGACCGCTACGACCACTTCTTGAAAAATGGCTTCCCGGCTTGGAAGGGCACCAACTACTATTACAACCGCTACCGTCCCGGCCTGGGTACCGTGCTGTTCGGCGTCTTCCTCATGGGTGCCGGCGCGTTCCACTATATCGCTCTGTACATGTCTTGGAAGCGCCAGAAGGACTTTGTCGAGCGTTACATCAAGTTTGCTCGCAACGCCGCGTGGGGCGACAACCTCAGCATCCCCGGCATCGATCCGACACCGGCGCCTGCCCCCGCCCCGGCGGCCGACGACGAAGAGGGTCCCCAGCAGCCGATGAACCGCAAGCAGCGCCGTATGCAGGAGCAGGTCGCCCGGAGAGAGGCCGCTAAAGAGCGCGGAGGCCGGTTCCGCAAGCCTGCCGCCGCCAGCAGCGGTAGTGCCACTCCCCGTGAGGCACCCGCCGCCCAGAGTGGCCCTACCGGCTCCAAGAAGCGCGTTGTGGCCGAGAATGGCAAGATTCTGGTGGTCGATTCGCTCGGCGATGTCTACCTTGAGGAGCAGGACGAGGATGGCAACACGGAGCAGTACCTTCTTGATGTAAGCGCTCAAAACTAATACACCCCAGCCTATACCACATTTTGCCAGCCGATACTAACTGGAATGAATTAGCCCAATGAACTGCCTCAACCCACCATCCGCGACACCGCGCTCGTCCGTCTCCCCATCTGGGCCTACAATCGCACCGTCGGCCGCGCTCTCGGCCAGAACAACGTTGACTTGAACATCGACACTGAGGACCTGGACTCTGACGATGGCGAGGCCCAACACACCCCCAGCTCCGACTCGGCCGCCGACGACTTTGAGCTCCTCGAGAAGTCGACTGATTCCTTGGGCAAGGCCAAGGCTTCTGGCGCGCACACTGGCGGCAGGTCCAACAAGCGCAAGAATAAGAAGCGTTAAGAGGAGAACGGGCTGAAGGATGCCAAACAGCTGCCCGTCCACACCCTTTTTCAGTTTGTTTTCGTTACTGTGACGTGACGGGTTGTGTGACGTTGACAGTCTGGGTTGTTTGTCTCAGCCTCGAGATCGGAGGGCTGCACGCTGCACCATAAGGCTGCGGCCGCTCTCGCAATGCATATAGCTTAACCACGAGTGCAGAACAAAAAAAAAACGAGTACATGAGAAGGCCCGACTTGATTCTTGAAATAGTGGTGATGGCATCAGTGCGTTGCATGTGCATTAAGGTTTGTCCAAAGGAAATGTGGAAGGATTCGATCATCCGAGATGCTTCTCCGTCGCGTCTGACATCTGTGAGACGACGAAGGCAGGCAGTTAGTAGGTCTCTGCGAGAAGGAACGGGTAATTAATGAGGGACCATAATTAGGCATTTTCTGGCACTATGCCAGAGGATGGGTTTTCCCTTCTGCATCATTACCCGTTCAGTCCAAGTATACATACACACACACGGGCTGTCCGCCCTTGTTGGCACCTATCCAGTTTGCCCCCATGATGAATTGGAAACTGTTATCCTGTCTCGAGCGATTTCGTTTCCCGTCAGGTTGCTGTGCCGCCCCTGCGCGGCTGGTGCGTTAGGTCGTTTGTTGTCCCCCTCTGCATCTCGCAACTCTGTTTCGTCCGATGCTTCGAATGCAACGTCAAACGAGGTGACATTATGACGGCTAACCTCGACAAACACCACAGCGAGTTGCGTTTACACTTCACCATTCTCACGTCATTCCATCGACATGCTTGCTGCCTTGTTTATAAAAAAGGCATGCTTCCCACCTCCTCCCCGGCTGCGCTGAAACAAGGGAAACTCAACGCCAAAACGGGCCACCCGTTCCTGGGCTTGTTATCAAAGGAAACAGAACTGCCAGCGGAATATGGAGTGTTCCACCCCCCCCCCCCCCCCCCCCCTTCGTCCCTCTCCCACCTACCGCGACCTGAGATAGATAGGTGCTCGAGCGCTCCACCGCACGGCGACGCACTGCTCGAGCCCAGAGCCGGTCAACAGGTTCCAAGTTCGCGCCCCCGTCATCCTCCCCGATGATTTGCTCGCATTCCCTAGCGTCTGTTCGCCAAAGACACCATCGCAACCGCTAAGCGAATTGCACTACCTCAATCAAGACTCTGCCACATGTTATCTCTCGCCATCCTCATCGGGGAGGGGTTGCTCGCGTTTGCGGGATCGGTCGTCTCGTATTCACGTGTGCCCGAGTGATCCCAAGGTTTCCTTCCTGCCTTTGCACTATTCCCCATACATGGGAACTTCTATCAATGTGCTCACCCGACGTCCCTGCTCTTCCGTACTTGCCTACCTACTTACTTACCTACGCACAAGATCCGTTCTCGATTCACACCACCATGAGCCGATCCCGAGTGCCCCGCCTCGAGAGGGTCAGAGATTCGACTCGAGCCATGCTGAACCACTGTCTAGTACAGACAGTTCTGCCCGCTACTGAAGGGCCAAACTAACACGATCAGGCCACCCGGCTCTGGACACCCGTGACACTAACTGAGGCTATTCTTACTGCTTGGCTGTGCACGCACATCGAAATAGTATACTTACCCCTAAACCAAACGCCACTCCGTTCGACGCCGTGATATGTATACCGAGCGACCCTCCTGGACCCTGATGGGTCTTTTTCTCCCCGTCGTTTGCTCTCTTCCCGCTCTGTCGAACGCACTCTACGACAATCCAACGGCACTGTTGGCATGATGTCTAGGTAACCCAAAGAAAGAACACGAACTCTTGTGGAATCGCTTGTGGGTGCCTGTTCTATCGTGCAAATAATGGAGGATCGTAGCTGGCTGGTGCTTGGTGTGGCTGCCTTCTTCTTCGCCTTATCTTGGATCGCTGTCGGCCTGCGCATTTACTGCTGTGGATGGATTATACGCTCTTTCAGGGTCGACGACAAGCTCATGGTTGGTCTCATGGTAAGTGGCAAGCTCATCCGAAGACTGAGGGACAACGTGGACTAATAGCAAAGTTAGTTCATTTATACCGCCTACCTTATCACACAGATTCAAAGCGTTCGTTACGGCACTGGTCGACACAGAGTCGACCTCAGCCCGGAAGACAACCGCAATGCGCTCATGGTATGGCCTCGATGCCGCCTTTACATCCGTACCCAGCCAAACGTTACTCTGACTAATAATGATCCCATAGCTCTGGTACATTTGCGAACTGCTCTACATCATCTCCACATGTCTTCTTAAGATCTCCGTCGGTTACTTCCTCCTGCGGGTCTCCATCCGCCGTGTCCACATATGGATTATCCGCCTCCTTATGCTCGGCACCATCCTTTTCGGCATCACCTTCTTCTTCCTGGTCATGTTCCAGTGCACGCCCATACCGACCTTCTGGGAGCAGTCGCCTCGCATGGCGGACAAGTGCCTCAGTAACAGCGTCATCTTCTCCACCTTATACACAGCATCCGTCATCAACTGCCTTGCTGACTGGGCTTTTGGGATCCTCCCGCTCTTCATCCTCTGGTCACTCTCACTACCCAAAAAGGCCCGGATGCTTGCCGTCGCCATTCTGTGCTTTGCCGCCATCGGCTCTGTTGCGGCCGTCATCCAATCGGTCTACATACCGACCCTCCTCGACGGCGACGATTTTCTATGGTCCACGACCGACATCGCCCTCTGGAGTACCGTCGAGCCCGGCATCGGCATCACGGCCGCGTCCATCGCCACCCTACGTCCCCTGTGGCAACTACTAGGGCACCCGGGTCCCCAAACGCCTCGTTCCGTAGCCTGGCGAGAGCGCTTCCAGGCGAAGTCGAACTACGTTCGGAGCGACGGGTCCGATCCGCGTCAAGACCCGCTAGAACCCATGCCAAACTATGTCTCTCCCGATGAGTATGAGGCAGATACTGGTTTCGTGTTCCAGTCGGAGTTGCCGTCCGTCCACATTTCGCAGAACCGCTTCAGCTTGTCGACGACCTCGCACCGGAGCCGCCGGAGCCGCCGGAGCCGCTCGAGCAGGTATTTCGAGACGGCTCCACCCGTGGAAGATAAACGTAGCGAGGGCCACAGGCAGAGCGCTGAAAACGTGCCGAACGATGATGTGGAATCATTGGTCACGTCTCGCGAGGACGGCGATGGCGCTCAATGGCTGTGCCCCTCCCCTTCCCACGATGTATGTTTGATAACCTCCCCGTCTCCGGCTGAGGTACTAGTCGCAGAAAGTTTCCCATTTGGCGCTGACCCATTGTCATAGAGATACGAGGACTGCGACTTTGAGGTCGAAGACGGGTTCAACCTGACGCTGATGACTACAACTCATGACGCCCCGACCATCAACTGGTCCAGTCCGCGCGTGTCGACCATCTCCATGGGTTTTGCCCCGTCCCATCGCAACTCGGCGCAATCCGCCGCTCCGTCATGGGGCTTTAGCAGGTGCAACGGCACGAGTAGGATCAGTAGGATGAGCGGCTCGGTTGCCAATTACCGTAGCAGCTTCGGGACGAGCAAAGTGAGCTGGCGCAGCAACCCGATGCACAACAACGGCAGCATCAGGGCCAGCAGCACCGGGGCCAGTAAGCCCAGGGCCAGCAGGCTCAGCAGCGTCATCAACGCCAACCAGGCCGCTGAAGGCCGCGCCAAAACGGACAGCTACGCCGGGACACTGGCCATCAGCAGGGACCCGAGCCCGAGCCCGAGCCGGCGCGGCAGCAGCGGCAGCGGCAGCGGCAGCGGAAGCAAGTCTGACCGGCAAGACTGGCGAGGCCGGACGCCGCCGCGGGCGAGCGGCCACTATGCCCTGGGGTCCCAGTTCCTGGCGCCGCCGTCGGTGGACTTCCCGATGCCGAGTCCCCCTCCCAGCGTGTGGCGGGGCAGCGTCACCGCCGGGGACGAGACCGACTCGGCACAGTGGCTCTCATCCAATATGCCGGGGCACCCCGGGCACCCGGATCCCATGTGGCAGTAGCAGGCGGGCACTGCTATTCGAGAGACCTTGCGAGCGTTCAGGGATCAAGTATAAAGGCGCTGCGGTCGGGGCTCTGGGGACTACCAGCACAACTTTTCCCCGGGGGCAGACGAGTTCCGTCCGAGACCCGAGCCGGCGCTTAGTCTCGTGTATCATCAACTTGATCTTCCATCCATACTAGCCGGCGGCCATTTCAAAATGGGTTACAGTAAAATATATAAAAGGGAAAAAAATCAGGGGTGAGGGAACATTTCAGGCGTACAGGCGGTGGCGTACAGGTGCCACTCGATGAAAGCTTCAGTGATGACAATAGCAAACCAAGGGGGCGAGAGGCCGGGCGGCAAGTGTATCATAGACCAGAGTTGCGTATCACGAGTATCGCAATAATAATACCACTGCACTAATTCCCCCCCCCCTTCTTTTTCTTCAAAATTTCCGTTCAAGCAATGAAGTTGACGGTGGTGGTGATGTCGACGCCTCAGGGGCGTTTGGAATGGGGTGGGAAAAGGGGCATACAGACACCTCCCTTAAAGGGAAACAGACTGTCTGTCCGAGCAAAGCCAGACAAGTTGGTGCTCTTCCCGCCGCGGCACGGCACCCGAGGGTTATCCGCCTAATGCATCATGGCGAAACCTACACGGACGTGGAGGAGGCTCCCCCAACGGACGGCACAATTGCATCATAGCCAAGTATTAATGATTTCTTCGAAGGCGGGAAGGAAGGGATCTGGGCCGAGCAAAGAAACACCCGCGGCCGTGCTGCCCGTCATCCGTGTTCACTACTAGCGGAACGCGTCCTTTTTGTTTCGTTGCGTAGTTCTGTTCATTCCTCATGTGTGCCTAGTGGTATCTGGCCAATTCCTTATCCATAACCTTCTTAACAAAAGAAACCGTTCTCCAAACAAAGATAGCCAGCCCGTTATTGCCTTGCTCTCCACCCGTGTGCCCATCCGACATGCAGTCCAACCCGTGAGAGAAGGAGGTATCTGCTGCTATGCTGAAAAGTGAATTTGGTGCGCGCAAAGTGTCCGTTTACAAAATTTCCATGGCCTCCATGTTACCCGCCTGGCCGCCATAATGCTGGAAGGCGCCGTACTGATTCTCCATTTGCATCTGCATTTGAAGCGCCTGCTCCCTGGCCCAGTCATCGCCGAAGCCCTTGTAGACGGGGTCGGTGGCCGGCTTATAACCGCCGAGGACGGAGCCACAGTGAGAGTAGTTGCCGCTGGGGCGGGCCTCAACCTGCTCCCGCTCGTACTCGCGGCGCATCATCTCCTCGTAGCCAGACATCATGTAGGGTTCGACCTGGTGGGAGATGGAGTTTGCCAGCCAGCGGCTGTCGTCCGACTGAACCGGGGTGCCATCGAGGCTCATGACAGCGTTCTGCTGCTGCTGCTTCTCCGCCTCCAGACGCTCATACCGCAGCTTCGCCAGCTGCTCCTCCTGCTCCAGAGTGGTGCTCGTCCAGGCGAGCGAGGGGTTTTCTGTGCTCGAGGTAGGCGGCGCGGCACGCCAGATTTCGATCAGACGTAGCTGGTGGGGTTCTTCGGAGATTCGGAAGAGCTGGATTTGGGAGGGGGAGAGGACAGAAGGGTCAACGCCGTGCTGGCTGAGGACAATCTCGGGAGTCAACTGCTCGGTCTGAGGAGGTTCTGACGAGGGACGTTGAATAGGAACATGTTGAGATTGTGGCTGGCGAGCAATGTGCGCCGAGTGGGTGTAGTGTTGGGTGATGGAGTAGATGATGGGGGCCGGAGTTGGTGCGGCGTTGGTGGGGGCGGGGTCAGGGGTCTGCTTGAGCTCGTCTTCTGGCTTGGGCGACTGTACTTGGCTCTGCACCTCTGGGTTAAAGGTTAGATTGCGAGAGAAGAGGGCTGCAAGGTCATCTTGAGACTGCATTGTAGGGGCGTAGGAACTCATGGCCTAATAAAACATGTTAGTCGTTGTCCTTGGCTGCTGGCTTGTTGTTGCGGCGATGTGGTGGGTGTGTCATCGCCGATAAAAGCCCGGCGGGGTTCCGAGGCAGACAAATGATGACCTGCCGGTGCGTTCGTCGAAAATTGATCCAAGGGGATGGATTACTTGCCTGTGTGCCGGATGGTTGTGGTCGAGGCCAAAGGTGAAAGAAAAAGAGGCCAAAAAATGGTTCAAGAAGAAAAAGTACGGTTCCCTCGTACAAGTGCTTGCTATGGAAGTGAATCTGGTCGTGGTGCAGAAGACAGTGGGGTGCTGTCGTTGGGATCTTGCTCTTGGTAATCGGGTTCGGGGGCTCGGACAGCGATAGAAAACAGAAGTGTTTCTTATATTGTCTACTCTATGTACCCTCGAGAGTTTGCTGTGTGGAAGCAGAAAATAAGAGAACAGAGACTCGAGTAGAAGAGGGAGGAGGAGACGGAGAGAGGAAACGTTGAGGGTTAGTTAGCCAAAGCGATGGACAGCAAGGGTCGGGAAGCGGCGGCGGATCGGGTTCGACACGATGGTCCCTTGGGCAGGAAGACAGCAGTAGTGGTGACAGGGTTTGGGGTTTGTGTGGATGTGATGCGGGTGCGGCCTGGTCAGCGGATGCAGTAGGACCAGATAGATGAGTTTAGTGGCGGGGTGAGAGAGAACTACGCCGTCGTGCTTGCTCGCTTCTGGGCAAACAGTCGAGGGTATTTGCGTCAAGTCGTAGAATATTAATGGCCAGTCGTGATAGAATTTTGGGAGAGGGAGCATTCAAGGGGCGGATGTGCGTAGCTGGAGTTTATATGACGGAAGGAGACAGTCAATTTCTGGCGGGTAGGGAAGAGGAGGGAGGGGAGGAAAGAGAGAGAGAGAGAGAGAGAAAGCGGCAGGAGGGGAGGGGAGGACCTGGCAGGGGGGAAATTAGGAAGGAGGGGCAACTAGCGGGCAAGACCATGACGCAGACAGGGCAGTGTGACGCAGATTCACTCACCTGGCTGGCTGTAAACACTCACTGTATATCCGTACTGCCGCTACCGGTGGGAAGGTGCGCTGCGCTTAGCTGAGTTAAACGTTTCAACACAGTGACGGTAGGCATTACCAACATACATACCGTACACTCAAGTACATCGTACCTACCTACTCAAGTAGGCAATTGTCTCTCGTCCCATCCCATCCCATCCCATCCCATCTTATCCCCTACGCTACCTACCCTCTCCGTCTCTGTCACCACATCATCATCATCATCACCACAAACATGGCGCCAACCACCGCTAGCCGGCCCAATCCAACCGCTTGTCTCCATGGTCACTTTCTTCCGTCGGGCCGGAATGTCTGCCTGAACCTGCAATAGACCCTTGCTTTTGAGGTGGTCTCGCCCAAACTACAGCTAATCATTCACCCATTCAGGTACCAAAGATGGGGACGGTCCGACGCATAACGGATCGCCGGACGAGTCGTGAATTCGGTACCTGGCCTGGCATCAACATGCATGCAACCATAACACATCACGCAGAGGACCAAGGGCATGGTCCGGCAGCAAGCCGGCAACTTTGAAACCTATGTACTATACATCGTAGTACCTACTCTTTTCCCATATCCCGCACCTGCGCCCAATGGGCTCTGGAAGCCCACCGAGCTATGGTACCTATCTAGATGTCTGTGCCTACCTCACGTAGTAGGCCGTTTCCCGTGACACACTCGGGCCCATCTGTCGTCACCTGTCTGCGCATTTCATACACTTACTTTATTTCGTTCAGAGGGAAACCCTTTAACCATGTCCTCTTCGACCTGTTGCTGAAAACATGCGATACCCATACCCACTTGGAGAGCATTTAAAGCGAAGGCCATGGCTTTCCCAACAGTTTTCTTTGCCTAGCTTTGCTTCGTTCCGAGGCCGACTCTCGAGATGCTAGTCTCGTCGTTCGTGCTTCTTCGTACACCGCTCCTCCTCAAACCCCCGACCTAGCACATGTTTCGCCCTACCCATCCGGGCCTGGCCTCTTGAGTATCGGCTAGGTGCCACCGATACGGGAGGTGTGATACGTACGCAGTAGTAACATGTCTGATGAAGCATCTCTTACAACATGCGGAAGCCATGCTTCGGGATCCTTTGGTGAGAGAGGAACGGGGTCAACGGACTACTCGCTTGAGACTTGCGTCGGCCGGCCAAACGAGCCTCGAAACTTAAAAAAAAAATGAAAAAAACATGAGAAGAAAAAAAGAATTACAAAAGCGACCGCCAACTGTCTCCCCTCACGCGGAATCCTCCAACACCTACCTGGCAGCTGCAGCCCACTGCAGGTTCAAGTGTGGGATGGTGGGGTAAAACCAAGTCCAGTTGCGCCGCTCCAGCTTGAGCCACATTTGTGTCTGTGGCTGATGCTCCCCGTCACTTCTCCTCAGCACACACCTATCTTTCCTTAGATCCACCCCTGCTCTCACTATCGGCCTGAGGCACACTTACATCTAGCCTCGCTCGTCAACCTCGCGCAGCAACACGCAGCTCGGGTTGCCTGAAGCTCAGATCTCAAGCCTCCAGATTCCCCCAATCCCAAACCACGTCCCGCCATCGTCATCCACCACCAAAGCCAGCTTCCCGACAACAAGACAACCTCCCACGATCCTGTACCTCATCACAAAACTACCTGCCGCCGGCCGTGTTACGCCGTCTTTTCCAAATACAAGCCGCCTACCCCAATACCCAAGCTCCCTCTAATTCACAATGGTAAGCTTTCCCTTACCAGGTACCGGGGGGCAACCACCACCACCTCCTCGTCCTCCAGTGACCGGGGTTCTTGGGAGCTCTCGCCGCACCCGATCCCCGTCCTCTACAAAGCACGAAAATTGCTAATGTGTTTGTGTCTCGCATGGAATAGACGTCGATAGGTACAGGCTATGACCTGAGCAACTCCATCTTCTCCCCCGACGGCCGCAACTTCCAGGTCGAGTACGCCGTCAAGGCCGTCGAGAATGGCGGTACATCCATCGGCATCCGCTGCAAGGAGGGTGTCGTTCTTGCTGTCGAAAAGGTCATTGCCTCGAAGCTATGGAAGCCCAATGCCAACAAGCGCATCGCCACCATTGACAGACATCTCGGTGTTGTAGGTCGGCCCCTCGTCCTTTCTTTCCCCCTCTTGCAGTCAACCACATATCCTCCCCACCCCTTCCCTTGCTTCTACATGTCTCTAGACTAGTGCACAAGCATCTCAACTCCTATGTTCATCGCTTTAATATATCATTTTGTTTCTGGCTATTAAACTCACTCAAACAAGGTCTACTCAGGCATGGTCCCCGACGGCCGCCACTTCGTTGACCGCGCCCGCGAAGAAGCCCGCGGCTGGCGCGAGACCTTCAAGACCCCCATCTCCACCGCCGACCTCGCATCCCGCATGGGCGGCTACCTCCAAGCTTACACCCTCTACTCCTCCGTCCGTCCCTTCGGCATCACCGCCATCGTAGGTGGCTTCGATCCGTCAACCGAGTCCCCCGTCGACGGGGAGGTCGGCTCCGGCCCCAAGGTCGGCGCCGGCGGCAAGGACACTTCCAAGAAGCACGGCGGCCCCTTCCTCTACATGATTGAGCCCTCGGGCTCCTACTGGGGCTACTACGGCGCCGCCACCGGCAAGGGCCGTCAGGCCGCCAAGGCTGAGCTCGAGAAGCTTGACCTCGCCGAGGGCGGGCTCACCCTGAAGGACGCCGTCAAGGAGGCTGCCCGCATCATCTACGTTGCCCACGACGACAACAAGGACAAGGAGTTTGAGCTCGAGATGAGCTGGATCAGCGACATCGACGGCCCCACCAAGGGCCGCCACGAAGAGGTGCCCAAGGACCTGCGCGAGGAGGCGGAGCGGTTAGCCAAGAAGGCGCTCGAGGGCGATGACGATGACGACGAGGACAAGAAGGAGGACGACAAGATGGAGGAGTAGGTATCCCCCATGATGACTGCTTGAGAATCGGGACTGCGGTCGGGCTGCTATTGGCAGCAGGGAAGACATAACGACAGAGAGACGAATCAAAAGATGAAAAAAATATCTGTCAAACACACGACGGAGTTCTGCTGCCTTAGAGGGGTGGTATCTTCACGGCCTCTTTTGTGTATCTGTAAAAACAGCATGACGAGGGCCATGGCGGCGGGATCATAGACTAAATCAGACCAGATTTGGGCACGCGTCGGTTCCCGAGGTTTACCATGCCACGTCGTCATACCGGCTAGCCTAAACGATACAGATCCAATCCATGCTAGAACGATTTTCACTTCACATAGGTAGGACGGACAAAGCTGTAGATGACCAGTGTGCCCCTGCGAGTCATCCGGAGGGCGACAACCAGAATCGGGTAAGGCACGGGAACGAATGAAGGGGGGGGGGGGGGGGGGGCCTTGATCAGGACGACGTAACTCGCACGATACGTTATATTCTATTAACCAGTCCAGTGCGAACCTGCATTGCATGCTTGCGCGGCCAACAATCGTGTCCCGTGGTGGCACGTTACCATTCTCTGTCCCGCTTTTAGCAGACCCCACCGACGAGCACGTCGGTTACTTAGAGTCTTCCATTGATAGCTTACTCGTAAATCGGGTTGTCCCGTGGGAGACATTTACTCGCAGGTAACACGGGAACTCGCAGAGCTGTCAT